>NC_050175.1:36743391-36828391 GCF_008315115.2 Sander lucioperca
TAGATAGATAGATAGATAGATAGATAGATAGATAGATAGATAGATAGATAGATGGCTAGATGGATAGATAGATAGATAGATAGATAGATAGATAGATAGATAGATAGATAGATAGATAGATAGATAGATAGATAGATAGATAGATAAATAGATAAATAGATAAATAGAAAAGGACAACACTTCCTCAGAAAATGTGAATCTTTGAATTCCAGTAAGCAACACAAATCGACTTGTTTTCTCCGGATAGTTTACACACTCAGCACAGTTAAAAGTGGACCCGATCACCAGCTGCAATCTTTTATCTCCGACTTCACAAACATATTAATCCACATGAAGTCATGATCAGAATAATTAGCGCTGACTCCTGCTCTAATTTAGTGCAGCAGCACTTTAGATCATTAAGTTGTTTTCTTTTAGAAACCACTTCCCCGGAACATTGCTTGGCTGCGGTGGCCTGTGGTGAAGGGGTGAGGAGAGACAATGCTAATGAGCTTTTCATCTGTGAGGATCCATTCGACCCAGACATCACACTTCAGGTAATCCACCCACCAACACACTCTTTACTCTGTCACAAACAAAACAAAGAAATGTATGATGTTTGAAATAAAGTTGCAATGGCATATGTACAGACAATAAAATATGTATTGCTTATAAACAGCACTTTTCTACTTGCTTCCATGCTCTCAGAGCGCTTTCACACTTATAGTTCGGTGGGTGCGAGTCGGGGGTGTCGTTGCAACATTGTTGCATTTTTCATTTGGGTCGCTTTGCGTTCACACTGCACTTTGTCAAAAGCACAAAACACTGTAAACACACGTCACGCGATCGAGGCGGTCGCTTAGTTATTGGACAGAATATCCGAAACTTGCAGACACTTGTCATAATAGAGCAAAACCAAATTAATAACGTCTTGGGTTTTCTGGTTCTGTTATAGTGTTTCTCATATTTTAGAAGAAGGCAAACAATGAGCAGCTGACAGAGAGAAAGATGATGATGTCACACATACGACCAGCGATGTGTGCTCACAACAGCGTATGGATCTGAAAGCTATCGTCCCTTAAATCATAATATATATAAGTCTGTAAATTGTGTGCAAAGTTGAAATTGCGGGCTAGTAAATGCTCTGTTTTTGGTTCACTTCCTATATTTGGGTCGGATCGCGTTCTCACCTGAAGTGAACCGAACTCTAGTTCACTTGGAAGAGAACCGAGACCCCCTTGGATTTTAAGCGGACCAGAGTGTGTTTGTTTGATCCGCACCAGAGTTGGGATGAGGTTTCACACCGCCCCAAACGAACCGGACTGTCCAACCAAACGCTCCAGGGTTCGTTTTAAGCGTTTGAAGCGTTCATATCTTTTACTTAATGATATAATATGTAACATTTCCACATAAAGAATGTCTAAAAGTGACAAGACCTATGTTATATATTTAGGTGAGTTGTGTACTTACAATTTCCCAATTGTTTTCAACAATGTTCAAACTCTCAAAGTCATTTTATTCAAAGTAACGGTCCGTTACATTTGGTCGCCTGTCGATGGCATCATATTCCCTTTGTGCATGCATCAGCGTTGCGGTTGTCTGTCATGTATACGATACACTTTTGAGATCTTGGTGGTTTTTAACAATATGTTTGTTTAGAAACAAGCAGAGCAAACGTTAGCAGCAGCTCAGAAAAACAGAAATACAGATTCTTTCCCCTATTTTCCACCGGGCGTGTCTGCGCTGCGTTCCGGGTGAGTTGCGAGCCCCACGAGCAATCGCTGCCATTCAAGTCAATGCTTGATAATCCACCAGCAGCGCCACGGCGCGTCACAGAAGAGTGCGTGAAGCGGCTCTCTGCTCCGCTAAAGAAACGCGGCAGGTCTATTCGGGCAGGAAGTAAAACAGCGAGAGCATCCAGTCAATTTACCAAAATACAAAACATAACAGACACCACATATCCACGCTAGAGCTGAAGATCTTTGCCCAAAACCGACGGGACCCGTTGGGTTCGTTCGGGTTCGGTCTTAATTTCTATCATTTTACACAGGCTCGGGCCGGGCTCAGGCTTGTGCTCCGGGTTGCGCAGTAAATGAGCGGTCTGGTGATGCGTTTCGATTAGCGCGAAAATGGATGCTGGTGAAACAGAGGCTGGCCTCTGGAGGACTTATTTTATTTCTTTGTTCCAACTTCCAAGTGGCCTGTAGCCTACGTTAGTCATGAATACATGATGTTAAAAAATGTGTTTATGTGGTTTTTTGGGGGGGGGGGGTTTCCCTTTCTGCTCTTTTGTTTTTCTATGTTTATGGTAAGAAGAAAAATGTGAAAATAAACAATTTAAAAAAAAAAAAATGTGTAAATGACTCATTCTTGACAAAAGGCAAAAGAGCTGTGTGTACGTGCGCACATTTGAATAATGTCGGGCTGTAAACCGGTTCGGGCTTTTAAAAAGCTGTCAATCAAAACGTACTTGTCGGGCTTAGGCCGAATTCTGTCGGGCTCGGGCCTTGTCGGGTCTAACTTTTAAGGCCCGATTACAGCTCTAATCTACGCCAGAAAAGAGAAGGCATGGAGTTTAATTGCAGGGGTGATTGGAGTGGAAGGTTGATACTAGCTTAAATAAACACGTGGTTGTTCTGTAAAGTACTTGTGGAGACAATAAAGTCGGCGAGTCAGGCAGCAAGATGCTTCTGAGACGCTCCCGGTGTGGTATGGCGGGTGGCGGAGGATGGAAGAAACTGGAACGCTGCACAGACGCACGCAAGGTGGAAAATCGGGGTAAACTTGATACAGACCAAACAATGTTTATCTGATATTTTAATGGGATGAACTGTCTTCACCTCGTACTGTCTTCCAAGTAAAAGTCATGTGAATTATTTCTGCCTCTTGCCCTTTAGTGACATTCTGCTGACTTTTTACTTTGAAAATGCCAAGAAAATATGAAGTCCAGTATAATGCTTCCTCATTCTGTGGTGGCTGTGCACAGTTTGGTGAATCTAGACACCTCTAGTGCAATGATGTGTTTAAATGTCTATACATGCAGTCAGTGTTGTAATTTAACAAAGTACAAATACTTGTTGTAACTGTACTTAAAGCTACATTGTGTAAGAATTTCTCCCATCTAGCGGTGAAATTGTATATGACAACCAAGTGAATATTATTTTCTAGCCCTTCCTTCTACGGTGGCCGAACCCGAAATTAGCTCTTAGTATCTCCTTAGTTTACACGCATCTGTTCTAGCCACTCCAATATTAACTTTGGTCTTGTTGCTTTGCCTGTCGCGTTGTCGTTTTAATTCTCTTTTTCGCTTCCCTGGTGAGTAATCTCTCCCTGGCATTCATCACGGTGCCACTGAGTGTAAGAGGGCGAAAGGCGGAGGTATGTCCCTCTTTGGCTAATGTATTTTAAAGATGGAGGTATGTCCCTCTTTGGCTAATGTATTTTAAAGATGGAGGCGCAACATGGCGGCCATCATTCGAGCGACTTGCTCGTATGTATTCTGAATGATTCTAAATGCAGATTCTACGCTTACGAGAATACTTTGATTAGTTGGTGGAAGTAATTACACATGAATGAGCACATATAACAAAGGGGTTTTTGCTAAGAATCAACTAAAAAAATTGCACCATGTAGGTTTCAGTAGAATTGTAACGTATCTGTACTTTACTTCGTTATTTATATTTCTGGAAACTTTTACCTTTACTCTGATACATTTCCCCTAAGCATCTTCGTTTTTCGTTACTTGCAAGAAATGTTTTCGTACATTGGAGTGAAAGATTCTTCCTCACGAAAAAATGAAACTATGTTTCTGTTTTTCTCTTTGTTGATGTCAGACTTTGAATTTGATGTTAGAGAAGGCGTGGAAGCCCTGAAAGTTATGCTTTACTAGGAAGCCCCAATAAAGTTTAGAATCAAAGTTTTTTTCACTTTTACTTTTACTTCCAATAATTTAGAACATTTTGTATCAGAAAATTACTTTTGATACTTAAGTACAGTTGATATCAGATATTTACTACTACCAGACTTTTACTAAAGTAATATTCTAATACTAAAAGGAGACTTTAACTTCTACCAAAGTCTTTTTCTGGTAAGATACTTGTACTGTTACTCAAGTATTGCTTTCAAGTACTTTATACAAGACCGAATGCAGCAACGCGAACTAACACCAAAGGCTGCAACTCAAAACATATAATACAAGTACACAGTATGCTGCTGCAAAGCCACAAAATCCATTTCAATCCATTTCACCCCTGAAAAAAGAAGCAGAAGATAGATGGACAGATATTTAATTTGATTATGAATCATCAGTTATGTTGTTTTCTGTCTGCGAAGAAAACACACACACACACACACACACACACACACACACACACACACACAGACAGACACACAAGTTCCCTCTCAAAAATGCACACCTTAATATTACACACAAACCAAAACAGTGAAAGGACACTAATATTAAATATCAGCAACCTTATTTCATTTTAATATATTTCATTAAGGAGATCGTCACCATAATGCCGCAGAGTCACAGCTTCATACTCCACCGTACATCAAGCCAGCTGGCACGGATTTAATGGAATTTTCAATTTACGGCTATTTTTCAGGGAAGTAATGGATGCCGTATGAGAAATCCCAACCTCATTAGTAAGACGCATTACGCAGCTGACAGCGGCGGCTGACAGTGACGAGGGGAGCTGAAGAGGCGTACAGGCTGCTGAGCTCTGCTTAAAGATTACGCTGAAGCTTGTCTTGCATTGCCACAGCGCTGTGGAGTAAGGTCTGGCTACACCGCACATACATTCTGGGATAGGAGCATTTCTTTAAACCAATCACAATCATCTTGGGCGGCGCTAAGCTCCAGACGCAGTGACGGTGGCTCTGCAAAATAGTCTCCGGAAGGAACATTTTTTTGGTGGAACATTTGTACCCCGCAAAAGAAAACGTCACGTACAATATTAAATGATGTGAACTGTTCACACAATACAGTAACGTGATATATTTAAATTAGCTGATACATGGTTAAACATTATTTGCTCTTACCAGTGTATCTCCGTGTGTACTTCGTCCACAGCAATCCCACCAATCGGTCCCAAAACGTCCCGGTTAGAGAGGAAATGCCGTGAACATATTCTTTATAAATCTTTACAATCATTCCCCGAAAGAACCAAGCAGGCCTGTCTTGTTGCACCATCCAAATTTTCTTCAAAACTTGAAATTTTTCAGCGTGTAGCTTGCTAGCTAAGGTTGTTGTTGTTTCCCAAAGAGATGGGATTTTGAGAACGGCAACACACAGAGAGGGGAAGGTGACGGGCAAAGATCGGATGTCAGGCTTTATCCTGTACAAGTACCTCTGTCGATCCAGACCTGGAACCTGTCAGCATGAGCCTCCGCTGTTACTGTAATGCTGTATTTACACTCATTTGTGTTGTTGCCTTGCACATTTTATTTAACTCCACATACTCAAGTTGAATTTTTTCGTCAGTGAAATCCATCCGTTCCACTGCAGAGTAAACTGGGATGTTGTGAGCAGCAGCCTGCATAAAATAAACACACACACAGTCCTGATGTGTGTGTGTGCAACGTGATATCATGACTTTGCGTAAACATACACGCCACTTTTCCAAGTGGCGTGTTATCTGTACGCATTTTGAGATATCTGCGTGTATGTATACAGATCAGTATACCGCTGTATACATGTATACGTATACAGCGGACGGCAGTCTGCAACGTCACAGCGTAAACATACACGCCACTTTCTAAAGCCACGTGGCATGTTATCGCGAGGCTACGTGTTATCGCGAGGCTACGGTTGTGTTTAGGAAACGTCACACGTGGGTTGGGTTTAGGAAAAGAACAAACATGGAAAAGAAACATCACTCGCAGGACACGAAGGAATAAGACACACGGGACACGATCCCCGCTCTCCTGGGTGAAAGTCCTGTGTTTTACAAATCCTCCACCCCATGCATTTAAGGTACTTGTACTTTACTTGACTGTTTCCATTTTTTGCTACTTTATAAACTTGTACTCCACCACAATACATACAGTAGTACGTTTTACTTTACTACATGTATTTAATACTTTGCAGATTTAGATTATTATCACAAAATCTAATCAACAAATAGATAATTATTATTTATTATCGGCTAACTTAAAACTATATTGATCCCTGGGGGATTAGCTCCACCTTCACCAGCTGATGTGAATGCAAACACATGAATGCATTAATAATCATAAGCCATTGCTGTAATGTAAAAGGAGAATTCTGCATAATTAGTACTTTTGGTACTTTAAGTATGTTTTGATGCTGACACTTTTGTACTTTCACTTAAGTAAAATTAGGGCTGCTCAATTATGGAAAGAAATCGTAATCACGATTATTTTTGGTCAATGTTAAAATCACGATTATTTAATATGATTACTCATTGACTTTTGGAAAGATGTTGCATTTCTTGAACTTAGTTAAACAAATCAACAGGGAAAACACCTTAAACTGTGAAATGTCCCTTCTGTTGCGGGATTCAGGATTCAGAATGTGGGACCCAAATGCAGAGACAGCAGTAAATTAGGAATCACTTTTCAAAGGGGATCTAAATTGTACTCTAATCGCTTTGGGTGAAGTGTGACTTTTTAACAGTTAAACGCAGCATGTGCCTGTAGGCTGAATTTCATTACATGTAACAAGTAAGTGAATTACTGTAACTTTTCAACAGTGAATGAACTCTGAACAGAAGTCCTTTTCAAAGATGCAGATTTTTTTTTTTAAAGATTATTTTTTGGGGCATTTTTTTCCCTTTATTAGATAGTGACAGTGGATAGACAGGAAAGGTGGGAGAGAGATAGGGCATGACACACCGCAAAGGGCCACAGGTCAGACTCGAACCCGGACCCCTGCAAAGGACTGAGCCTACATGAGAGCCTACACCCAGTAAGAGCCTGTGCGCTCTTACTGGGTGAGCTAGAGGTCGCCCTGAAAGATGCTGATTTTTTTAAAGGAGCAGGCAAAAGTGAGGATTTAATACCATAAAATCCATCCATCCAAAGAAGTCCTGAATACAGCAGGCAAAGTAGTCCAAAACGTAGTGGAATTCAAAAACAGGAATCACAGGAAGCAGGAACACCGAGACAAAAAGGGTAGACTACACACACACACACACACACACACACACAATCCAACACAGAAACAATGATCTGACACAAGACAAAGACAACACGGAGACTAAATATAAGTATAAAATACGAGTTTCATATGCACAATGATTGTTTTAAACATTGTTTTTGAGATCATTAGGAGCCGAAATCGAAAATCGCGATCAAAATTTGATTTATTGCACAGCCCATAGTAACATTTTCAATGCAGGACTTATAAGAGAATATTTCTTCACTGTGGTATTACTGCTTTACTGCTTAATTTTAAGGTCTGAGTACTTCTTCCACCACTAAAGGTAACACAACCGTACTATAACTGGACTAATTACCTTTCCATTGCACAAACTATATCTCCAAAACTTTTGCACATTCCTCAACATATTTGCACATCTTGCACCAAACTAAACATTTTTCTTTTCTTAATTTAAAACATTTATATTGTACATACTTGTTCAGTTATGTTATGGTTTCTTTTACATTCATTGTGTTTTTCCTTTTAATATGTTTATGTTTATGTATCCACCATCCACCAAGGCAAATTACTTGTAAGTGTTCTTGTACTTATTGGCAATTAATCCTTTTCTGATTCTGATTCTTAAACTTACGTGATCCTCTGTCTACCATGAATATTTGCACCACATTTCCATTGGACATTGGACGTTGGATGGATGTTTGCGAGTGTTAGATGAACAGACTGAGACACCATCATCATCCTTTAATCCTCACCTGGATGGGAATCTGGTACATTAGTTTCTCTTTACACCTGAAAAGAGATATGATAGTGTTTCAAAGCACTACAAACACACACACACACACACACACACACACACACACACACACACACACACACCAGTCCATTTTTGAAGAGCTGACTGGTTTGGACTGGAAAAAGGTTTTGATCTGAACAAGGTTTCCAGCTCACTTGGTCACCATGGAAACAAGCTGTGGATTTCAGTGTCTATCCATCTGCAGCTGTGTGTGTGTGTGTGTGTGTGTGTGTGTGTGTGTGTGTGTGTGTGTGTGTGTGTGTGTGTGTGTATGTGTATGTGTGTGTGTGTGTGTGTGTGTGTGTGTGTGTGTGTGTGTGTGTGTGTGTGTGTGTCTGTCTGTCTGTCTGTCTGTCTGTCTGTATCTGTCTTCTGGCTGCCAATCAATTTTCAATAAGTCATCCCTTTATATTTTGACGAATTAGTCTAGCTGACCCTCTGTCAGTCCGTCTCTCTGTGTTATACTCACCTGTCTGCGTCTCCTCATTTATTAAAGCTGTAGAGTTTTCACGCTGTTTTCAACGACTCCTCTAGAGATGAGACCTCATACTTGAGCAGGTGGAAAACATGAGACTGCTCCAATAGCTCCCCAGCGATTCATAGGTAGGAAGTGAAACAGCGAGAGTATCTAGCCAATTTACCAAAATACACCCCCTAACATCGTCTTCAACGCCACGGACGACGAGTGATTCCACTTGGAGGGGGAAAAACATATAGACATCACAGATGTCCTTTTTATCAGGACAACACCAGAAAAGAGAAGGCGTGGAGTTTAATTACAGGAGTGCTTGGAGTGGAAGGTAGATACTAGCTTAATAAACACGGGATTGTTCTGTAAAGTACAGTACTGTGCAAAAGTCTTAGGCAGTTGTGGAAAAAATGCTGTAAACTAAGAATGCTTTCAAAAATATAAATAATGACTGTTTATTTTTATCACTTTACAAAATGCAAAGTGAGTGAACAAAAGAAAAATCTAAATCACATAAATATTTGGTGTTACTACCCTTTGCCTTCAAACCAGCATCAATTCTTATAGGTACTTGCAAAAAGTCAGGGATTTTGTAGGATTGTAGTCAGGTGTATGATCAACCAATTATAGTATATAGGTAGTTATACTGCATCAGCAAGGTCTCTCCCAGACAAATATTTCAAAGCAGATTGGTGTTTCAAGATGTGCTGTTCAAGCTCTTTTGAAAAAGCACAAAGAAACGGGCAACGTTGAGGATCGTAGATGCAGTGGTCGGCCAAGGAAACTTAGTGCAGCAGATGAAAAACACATCAAGCTTATTTCCCTTCAAAATCGGAAGATGTCCAGCAGTGCCATCAGCTCAGAACTGGCAGAAACCAGTGGGACCCAGGTACACCCATCCACTGTCTGGAGAAGTCTGGCCAGAAGTGGTCTTCATGGAAAAGTTGCAGCCAAAAAGCCGTACCTCCGACATTGAAACAAGGCCAAGCGACTCAACTATGCATGAAAACATAGGAACTGGGGTGCAGAAAAATGGCAGCAGGTGCTCTGGACTGATGAGTCAAAATTTGAAATATATCTGTAGCAGAAGGCAGGTTGTTCGCTGAAGGGCTGTAGAGCGGTACAATAATGAGTGTCTGCAGGCAACAGCGAAGCATGGTGGAGGTTCCTTGTAAGTTTGGGGCTGCATTTCTGCAAATGGAGTTGGAGATTTGGTCAGGATTAATGGTGTCCTCAATGCTGAGAAATACAGGCAGATACTTATCCAATACCATCAGGGAGGCGTATGATTGGCCCCAAATTTATTCTGCAGCAGGACAACCACCCCAAACATACAGCCAAGGTCATTAAGAACTATCTTCAGCGTAAAGAAGAACAAGACGTCCTGGAAGTGATGGCATGTGCCCCACAGAGCCCTGATCTCAGTATCATCGAGTCTGTCTGGGATTACATGAAGAGACAGAAGGATTTGAGGAAGCCTACATCCATAGAAGATCTGTGGTTAGTTCTCCAAGATGTTTGGAATAACCTACCAGCCGAGTTCTTCAAAAACGTTGTAAAAGTGTACCTAGAAGAATTGATGGTGGTCACACCAAATATTGATTTGATTTAAATTTCTCCTCTGTTCATTAACACTTCCATTTTTGAAAGCATTCTTAGTTTACAGCATTTTTTCATACCTGCCTAAAACCTTTGCACAGTACTGTACATGTAGAGACAATCAAATCTGCAAGTCGGGCAGCAAGACACTCCGCTGGGGTGGTGGATGGGTCAAACAAACTATAAGGACTTTTATATTTACTATTACTTTTGAAAACCAAAGTAAACAATGAGGTTTTTTTTACTTAACAGCACAAACAGAGTTACGTCATGTTCAGCATCACATGCATAACCGGAAGTGAAGTAACGTCTGATTTTAACCCAAACCACAATGTTTTCTAAACCTGTTTTTGTGCCTAAACATAACCAAACTGCGACCGTTCACAACTTTAACGGCGTGTTTTAAACCCCATCCGTTACATTCTCTGGTTTAGATATGAGGACATTTCTGGGATTGCTAGAGTGCCGTCAGAAATTCCGCTGAATGTCAGTCTTGTCGGCCGGATGTCCGTCACCTTTCGCTTTCTCTGTGTTGTAATTTTAAACTCTGGTGGATTTCTGAGGACTATGGTTAACTGCTCCTCAGATCTCTGCAGGGTAAATCCAGACAGCTAGCTAGACTATCTGTCCAATCTGAGTTTTCTGTTGCACGACTAAAACAACCTTTGAACGTACACGTTCCACCAAAACAAGTTCATTCCCAAGGTTATTTTGCAACGGCACCGTGGCTCCGTCCGGCGCTTAGCGCCACCCATGACGATTGTGATTGGTTTAAAGAAATGCCAGTAAACCAGAGCACATTTTTCTTCTATCCCAGAATGTTGTGCGGACTAGCCAGACCCTCCTCCGCAGCGCTGTGGAGGAAGGTGTGCGAGACTGTGAGGACGGAAAATGCTCCTGTGGGTCGTATTAGAGGGGACGAATAAACAACCTATATCGTAGTATGGTTTGGAGGACTTGTTGAGAAATTTAGTAAAAAATAAACTCATGTTGAAAAGCTTGGATTTGTTTCATTGATACACACTCGTAATGTGTCCATCTAATATTCAGTTTTATGCCAGATGAAACATATGGAAATCATTTTATATTTAAATAACAATCATCCGTTGCAAAGTAATTCTGTAACCAGTTGTGTACATGTGGCCCAAGACTCATTATCTCTAATTTTTCACACTCAGTCAGCTGTCATATCATAGCAGGAAATTGCCACTTAATTTATGATATCCACATTCTTAGCCGTGGTTCCGAGCCATCATAATAAGTTTATGTTAGCGAAGAAAAGATATCTTTATCTTGAAAACGAATCTGAGAACAAAGGCTAATGCATGACGCCGACGAAGACTTGTGAACTGCGGATGAAAGAGGAAACTGACTTTGTAGATTTATCTCCTCCATGATGACATCGAGGGGGGAGGACTATGGATGGGCCTCAGTCTTTATGTCTGTCTGTCTGTCTGTCTGTCTGTCATGTCCCATAATCCCAACACCACTGATTAGATTTTTAATGGAACTTCTGGAGATCAATACATTTTGTATTCAGGGTCCATGGAGCAGGAGTCTATCCCAGCATGCACTGGATGAGAAACATGGTACACACCATCATAAAGCTATAACACATAATATTTATTATTTATCACACAGACACACTCACACACATTCTAGTAAAAGTCAATTTTATTTATATAACACTATATCACAAATGACAAGTTTGCCTCAGGGGACTTCACATGAATCTGTGCAGCGTTCGACACCCTCTGTCCTTTTTTTATTTTTCGGGCTCGCATCAGATTACGTAAGAAAATCTCCCCCAAAAAACCCTTTAATGGGACTAAATGGAAAAGCAACTGAGGATGGACCCCTTTCCCTTTTTTGCATGATACAAAACAACTCTTTCAATGTTACAGAGTAAATCAGGAATCACTTTTCGAAAGGGATCTAAATTGTGCTCTAATCGCTTTTGGTGAAGTGTGACTTTTCCAAGTCTTTACATGCAGGTTTCTTGATTTAAAACAGTTAAACGCAGCATGTGCCTGTAGGCTGAATTTTATTACATGTAATAAGTCAATTAACTTTTCAACAGTGAATGACCTCTGAACAGAAGTCCTTTTCAAAGATGCCGATTTTTTAAAGGAGTCCTCTGACATGCATGCGAGGTGGTTAAGGAATATTCAACAAGAAGAACATGTGCCCATGAAAGAAAACTTTAATGTGAATGAAACAGATTGCATCTTCAAATCTGAGCTCCAAAGTTAGAAAAAAAAATTATCTCATTTCACTTGAAGATGGGGGGCCTTCTTGTGCCTTATTTCGATATTTAATGTTGCTTGTTGTGGCTTTTTGTTTATACCCGAGGGACGGGCCGAGAGAGAGGAGAAAATGAGTTGTTGCATACAAAATGAGAGAAGAGCGAACGAAGGGCACTTTAAGATAATGACCCATCCACCTCCTTCACAAACCAATGCATTTTAAATGAATCTGGACACAGTTGGTCGGCTAATATAGAGGGCCAAATGTGTCTTAAGTGTGGGTCAAAATCCAAAATGCGTGTTGCCTGTTCTCCTCATGAAGTGAGAGTGTAACAGCTGTATTTCTGTGCATTGGAACAGCAGGTACTCAGCAAGAGATAACTAAAGCGAGTGCCGAGATGAAGATTTCTGACCTTATATAAAATGGATTTTTAATTAGATGCTGTTTGGCAGGCTAATTATCCCCCAGCCTCGGCTCTGTGTCTTTTAATAGAACTCAGTGTATAAGGTGGCAGTTTATATGTATGACTCGTTTCACTAATGGTGTTTTTTTTGTTGCTAAAGAGCTTAACAAGGACTTGTGGAGAGGCTTTTAGGCACTTAGATTTTCCTAAACAATTCCGTAAGAAACGAAGCAGGGAAACAGCAAATTACGGCGTCATTATCATCAGCACATTGGAGAAAAACTCCGGGGCTGATTAAAGGTTTCAGTGTTTGAGTGATTAACTATCTTAAAAGACAAGAGATAGGCCTATGTCAAGACAAAGGAGTGTTTTGAACCGTCATGGGATGTGGTGAGATATCGTGCATAAAGTTGTGTGAGCGCTTGATGTATGACTCATCAGCCTTGACAAGATAACAGAATGTAACTACAAAGCATTTAGAGCAATTTTAAGAGTGCACGAGTGACAAATCTTACTTTGAACACTTATTTGTGGTGCAGTTGGTCTTTTTATAGGTAAGGCAATTTATTTATAGAGCACAATTCAGACACAAAGGCAATTTAAACTGCTTTACATAAGGATACAAAGCAAATAAAACAAAAAAAAGATTTAAAATACTTTAGAAGCATAGAAGTGTGACTCTCAGAGGAAGCAATGGCAAACAGAACAGTTTTTAAGGCTTGATTAAATGAACAAAGTGTTTTGGGGCAGATCTCGAGTGTTGTGGATGTTTATTCCAGATATGCGGTGCATAGAAACTAAAAAGCTGCTTCTGCATGTTTGGTTCTGACCCTGCACCTGAGAAAGCCCGGCCCTGATGATCTTAGAGCTCTGGATGACTCGTAACAGAGCAGCATTTCAGACATTTGATTTGATTTGATTTTATTAGGCTCCAAATCAGCTGATGCAGAAGATCAGCTACTCTTCCGGGGCTCCACACAAAACATAAAACATATGAACACATAAGACGTTTTCAGACAAAACCACCCCATGATATAAAAACAAGAATAGTATAACTAACAATATTCTTTCTCGCAAACATAGTTATGCATATTCCTCTTCATATACTCTTATTTATATATTACACTAAATTCATAAGCACTGAATATACAAAAGTGAAATCGTACAACATATTTGTATATACATATTCCTATACATAAAAAGTACAAAATGTAGTTACAAAAAATACGCTTTAGCAATCTGAGCTGGAAATGCGTTCCATGCAACCTCGATAATACTGTACGTTGCATTGATTGTGTTCTGGATCTAGGAACTGTGAAAAGACCTCTGGTGGCATGTCTGGTGGGATATGTATGTGTGTTAGAGCTAGAGCCGATATTAGGCATTTTCCAAACTATCCGTTTCAGCATTTATAATGGCCGATAAATGAATATTTAAAAAATAAAATAAAAACGGACGAAACACCCTTCAACCATGTTCTGAGTGTTGGCGTTGCATAGTCTGTCCACCAGAGGACGCTCTACAACCTCCCTGTTGGCAACACTCTTTGATTATTTTTTTGTTATTGTGTTTTTGTTCAAAGGACTTCATATCTTTCATATCTTAAGTTTGTATTTTTATACATTTTATTTATCAGAACTTTAACATATTTTGATGTTCTGTTATGACAATAAAACAAACAAGTTTATTTTTAAACTGCATTATCATATTATTTTAGTTCATAAATAACTACAAATAACTAATGTTAGGGAAATCTGTTTATGTTTTCTTACGCGTTTCTGGATGTTTTTTTTTTAAATATATATCGGAATATCGGATTTTTAAATCACCAAATATTTGTATCGATATCGGCCTTAAAAATCCTTTATCGGTCGGGCTCTAGTTAGAGCTAAATGTGAGTTGACTATACAAACAATTAGGAATTTTCAATCATGCTGATAGCCTCTCCTCAACTTTCAGGAGAGATTGACATGCATGTTGTTTATATTGGACCTAATTGTGCATTGAAGGGCAAGACGAGCCGCTCTGTTCTGAGCCAGCTGCAGTTGTCCTAGGTCCTTCTTTGCAGCACCTGACCATATCATTGGGTCCAGACGTGATAAAACTAGAGTCTGCAGGACTCGTTTGGTCAAGTGTGGTGTTAGAAAAGCAGAGCACCTCTTTATAACAGATATTTCCTCCCCAGACATTTATTTTGCTCCCAAACCATTCAGTGTGGTGTAAGTTAGCAATATTTGAAATCAATTCTTTGATTTCCGATATATGAGGATATTCGGGAGCAACCTTCCCAGAAGCCGTGCAGCTGAAAGCCGTTGCTAACTCCGCCCAAACAGAAGAAGTAGTCACGTGACGCTTCAGAGCAAAGAACGTCTCATCCCTCTAAAAACACATATACTCGTTTCCTCGTTTCCTCTCTCCTCGCATGATTTCCTCTCATGTCTCCCATGCTTCCTCAGTGGGACGGACTAAGACGTGAGGAAGGGAAGCAGGGGAAGGAAACAGGGATTGGGATTTAAAAAAAAGGATAAAATCAAATTTCAGTTCATAAATGATCTTCTGCCCTCATGTTTGTGCTTGAGGCCCAATCGATTGCTCCACGTGTTGGACCATCTGTTATCGTTATCGCTCAAGATGCTTCAGCACCTGCTTCCAAGGCAAAGCACGACACCCCAGATGGGTTACTGCTGTAATGCTGAATCCATCCAACCCAGTCTCAGTCAGTTCGTGTGCATTCAACAAAGCACTGCAGTTGAGGAGTTATAATGCTGAATAAAGAACTCCATTCATAAATTATTCATGATGAGCTGTAACACTGGAAGGCAAACAGATTGATGCAATTATTGCAGTATGTTTGCATTGTTAAAGAGAGACGAGCAAAGAAAGAGAAAGGCAGCAACACAAGAAATATGGTATATACAATACAGATGTTCTTAATCAGTATTTTATTTAAAGGTACAGTGCAACATGTAGAGAAATATACTCTTTTGTCCATTTACAGAAATCCCACGTGCTAGTTGAAAATATTCCAAAATTATTCAAATTAATCTGCTGCAACAGCCTCCGCTCTTCTGGTTTCAGAGATTTGCTCCCATTCAGCCACAAGAGCATTCAGGTATCATCAGTGTGCTTCAAACTAAGTGCTTGTTGAATTGTTGAACAGTGTCTGCATCCGATTGGTTATGAGAAAAGAATCAAGCCGTAATCAAATTTGGGTTTTTTTGCGAATGTTCTGCAAAACAGAGCAGTGTTACAAAACCAAACAATTCATTATTATGTGAGGCATTTTCTTACGACATCTGTATGTTCAAGCAGCAAAATACGACCTATGTTTACGTTTATAGTGGCGGCGCGCTCTAGTGGCCGTAATAGTCATGACAGGAGCAAAGCAGGAAGTAAGGTGACGAAGTTAAGAGCGTCAAATAGGAGGTATGGTGGGGATGGGTCTAACAAACACAGGACTTTCCCCCGGGAGAGCGGATTCATGTCGAACGATGAACGCCAGGCTTGAGCCGTGTTACTGGTTACTGGTTACACAGTGTTCGTCGTTCGACTGGTCACGACTGTTTTCCCTGTCTGTACACTTACAAAGTTCTCAATGCTTCAGTTTACATGTAGGGACCCTCATTATGCTACCGTGGAAGTGTGGTGCTATTTTGAGCCTTGTTAGTGGTGTAGAAATAGAGATTTATTTTTACTTTACCAGTGCCCAATGTAGTGAATACAGCAAAAAAAAAACGTGGAATGCTTACGAATTACAGTGCTTAACTTTTCATAGCTTTTTGAATGAATGGTTCGTGAGAACAGGCTGTTTAGATATGAGATTGTATTTCTGCCACTGCTAGGGGCGCTAATTTATGAAATGCTCCTGTGGGTCGTATTAGCAGGTAGGAATAAACAGCCGATATTGTCTTATGGTTTGGAGGACTTGGTGGTTGTTAAATTGGTAATTCTGTGTTTTCTGCCTGAGTCAAACTGTTTATAAATGTATTTTTGAGGACACAGTTGGTAAAAACATCCACAGTTATGTGGAGTCAGATATGATAATCAGTAAGTTATTCACTGCAATTAGTATTGTTCAACTGCCCCTTACTGTCACATCCCTGTTGGTTAGTTTCAACATGTGACTGATGTTCCTCTTTGTTTGTTCTCATGATTGTTCTCGACCGTTCCCATCAGCACATAAAGGACTCTGCAGGGTTGTTTTCCTGCCTGCTGCTCTTGCAGTTTGGGTTCATGTGATTCACTCTGTTTCCAGCTCTAACGTCTCATGCTTTAAAAAAACTCACATCAAAATGCTGAATGTCCAAACCGTTTTGTTGCTGAAATGCCAGTCGACCTCATGCTGTATGACTCGGCTCTGTATTGATGAATTAGTTATTTCAAAAATTGTCCTTTTCCTGTAGATGTATACATAACGAAGCCTAGATTAATAATATCACATCAACGGACAACAAATTTATACCAATATTACTTTATGTCCTGCTGTTATTACAGACTCTGAGTTGCCACTGTTGGAGTTGATTCATATTAATTCATTGTAAAAACAAGATGATTTGTATTAAGTTTATTTTCTATTATTTAATTTTGAGATTATGAAATTTGGACTTTTGAATAATTTTCTGGAAAATGTTAACCTCCCCTCCTCCTCCTAATGAGATCATTCTCAGGTGTATCGACGGGCTGGGTGACAGTTTGGAGGGGTTTTTTGGCGTTTGAGTGAGAGAGGAGGACTGAAACAGATTAGTGAACACATTGTGAACAGTTTTTAACAGAACGCCTGGGTTTAAGTTTAGGATATGTTCTGTTGAAAGCAGTTTTGTAGTATTGGAGACCGGTCTTGGTCTCGTCTCGGAATCCTACACATTTTGACTCAGTATCGGATGAAGAGGACTCAGGATTTTATTTCAAGACCACAGCAGCAGGGATATCACTAAACTGCCTGTGTACCGTCTGACTTATGTTGACATAATTACCATCATTGGATGTAAAACTTCCTGCTTCAAGTGCAACCAATAACTTGACTCATTTCTAGTTTAAAATGTGTTACTGTCAACCCCCGTTCCCCGCCCACCTTTAAAACGTACTCCCAAAGTGAATGTAGGTGACAGGAGAAGAAGCTCTGGCTGTCTCTCGAGATGTTAGCTAAATCCTCAGTAATAATATTTTATTTATCACATTTTATTTACTATATTTTGTCAAGAGTTTATTTGCAAAACAACATCTAAAAGAAAACCCACATCAGTGTGTAAATTCTGCAATGTAACGCTGATTGAGACAGCTGGGACCACCTAAAACTTTTATCGACACTTAAAAAGGAAGCATAAAGAAAGTGTTAGTGACACTAGCGAAGCTAAAGTTATCAATCTGCCTCTGTACCAAAACTCTCTATAAATCTCTTCACCCCTCACCCAAAGGGATTTAGCGAACATTAGCTATACATATTAACTAGTTGTGTACACACTGTATGTTTCAGTTGTTTGGTCTGGTCATGGTCTTGTCTCAGTCTCGACCCCTCATAGTCTCGGTCTTTTCTCTGTCTCGACCCCTCAAAGTCTTGGTCTTGTCTCTGTCTCGACCCCTCAAAGTCTCGGTCTTGTCCCTATCTCGACCCCTCAAAGTCTCTGTCTTGTCTCGGTCTCGACCCCTCAAGGTCTCGGTCTTGTCTCGGTCTCGACCCCTCAAAGTCTCGGTCTTGTCCCTGTCTTGACCCCTCAAAGTCTCGGTCTTGTCTCTGTCTCGACCCCTCAAAGTCTCGGTCTTGTCTCTGTCTCGACCCCTCAAAGTCTCGGTCTTGTATCGGCCTCAATCCCTCAAAGTCTCGGTCTTGTCTCGGACTCAATCCCTCAAAGTCTCGGCCTTGTCTCTATCTCGACCCCTCAAAGTCTCGGTCTTGTCCCTGTCTTGACCCCTCAAAGTCTCGGTCTTGTCTCTGTCTCGACCCCTCAAAGTCTCGGTCTTGTCCCTGTCTTGACCCCTCAAAGTCTCGGTCTTGTCTCTGTCTCGACCCCTCAAAGTCTCGGTCTTGTCTCGGCCTCAATCCCTCAAAGTCTCGGCCTTGTCTCTGTCTCGACCCCTCAAAGTCACGGTCTTGTCCCTGTCTTGACCCCTCAAAGTCTCGGTCTTGTCTCGGTCTCAACCCCTCTAAGTCTCACAGAGAATATTTTTTTTGACGTAATAATTCTTGGATATAACTGAACTGAACGTGAGGATCTCCATGAGTGCTTTTTCTTACAAAAGAGTCACAAACGTCCTCCAAAAGGCAACAAAGCAATATGAAAATGAGCAAAGGAGTCACCATAACAACAAAGTTTAATCTGCCATTGTCTGAGGCTTATGGAAAAAAGGGTTCATTAAAGTCTGCTAAAAACTGAATAAACAACCATATTGGTTTTTTTTATTCTAGCCTTATCTAAATATACGGAGTGAACAACACAACATGATAAGTACACCCTTTAATCTACCTGACTGAGGGATGGGATGTCGTTTTTGGATCTATAAAGTTTACGCTTAGAGAATCTAATGAGTGCTTTCTAAAGAAGTGGCAACCCTTTGGCTCCCATTTTAATGGCTTATCTGTCCTTCCTCCTGACTGATTGCTTCGGTTCTACACAATATCATCGATAGCAGGCCCCTGATCAATATACTCCTTAACCCCATAGACAAATATAAACAAGTTGAAGATTTTTTTCAATTTAGATTTTTCTTTAGTTTAATTTAATTCAATTTATTTTTCCTTTCTATTTTCTTCTTCCTGGCCATCTAACTCACCCCATTGTTAGTATTATCATATTGGTTTTCATTGGTTATCACTGTCTTCCCCTTCTTATTTTTTATTATTATAACCCTTTTTTGTTTGTTTCTGTAATGCATGTTGTTGTTGTTGTTGTTGTTGTTCAGGGGTGGGATGGAAGGGTGGATGTGATAAAGATGAAAAATGAAAAAAATGTAAAAAAAAAAAAAAAAAAAAAATGGTGACCTGTAAACCCAGCAGTGTTTTTATTTTTTGGTTCAATTTTTCACCAAAAGAAATTATTTAAAAAAAAAGAATAGTTGTTGAGATATTTCAGTCAGACTTCCGTGTCAAGTGCAAAAAACATTAAAAACATTAAAAAAAAAATATTTCCTAAAGTCAACCACAATCATAAATGCAATCAGGAAAACATCTACAGCCAGATGTGTCTGCCTCTAAGGAGCAATAGTTAATGTTTACTTTTCAGTTATACAATTATACTGAGACATTTTGCAGGGCTTCTGTGAATGTAAGTTGTCATGGATGTAAATTATAAACGTCATCTCAAGATGCAGCTGAATGTAATCATTAAAAGCATTGCTGGAGGCATTCTGAAAACATTTTAGAGGCAGCAGCTTCTGGAGGTGAATTAGCCAAAACACTTGATGTCACTTCACGGTAGCGCAGATGTGGCTCTAATCCAACTCTGTTTAGTGTTCAGGCTCTTGCTCCTAAACACTCAGCCATTTCTAAGCACAGGATTAATTTGAGGAAACGTAGCTCAGCACTCCCCATGTGATACCTACTGTAGTGTAAATCCTGACTGAGTCAGAAGTTACATTTCCATATTTTTAATGTGCCTGAGTCATACTCAGTAATAAGGGTAATGGATCTACTCTAGCTCTGTGCGTGTTGAGTTCCCACATATATTTGAAAAGGAGGATTACTTTCATTGCATTTTGGGTGTTTTATTCAATTTCATAGCATTTGAAAAAAATGTCTAAATGGTTTCAAAAAAGAATCCTGACTCAACATTGACAAAAATCAATCAGTGATTATCCATCAACATCCTCTGATCTTAATTATTGGTCAAAATAACTCACCAACGTGAGTTGCCAGTAAGTTACCACAATTGCATTTACAATACCTTTACAGTAATTATGTTTTACAGTAAAACAGCTTTACTGTGGATGTTCTTTACAGTAAAACTGCTCTACTATAGTTGTGGTTTACATTATGACACTGTAATTGTTAGTGTAACTAACTGTAAATATGTTTTATGGTAGGTTTACTGGGCATTCTGTGGTATTTTATTGTAAAAATTACAGCAAGGGCTAACAGTGTACCTGTCCACACTCTGTACTTTGGTCCGTAAGGGGACCAGTGACCCTGAGGTTCCCAACCCAACACCCTACAGAACTATTGCCCCCCCCCAAAAAAAAAATAACACACATATAGCCATCCACGTCTGCAAGATATAAGCCACCTAAAAACAATTAGTTTTAGGAGCGTGTGATGAAAGGATGACAGATTTAAATCAATAAATCATGAATACAATATGGACCCTTTGGGATACTAAAACTCAAATAAGATTATAAATAAATGAATGTTTATTGCCAGGATTTATCTGGAAATGTTAAAATCCCGCCGAACCTGAAATTAGTTTTTCAGTTCTGTTTAGTATTACCTTTGGGTTTATTGCATTTCCATTTTTTTTTTTTGTTTAGTAAAATCTACAGTTGCAGTATTATCTTCAAGCAGTTGTGCTGTCAGACTTTAGACATGCTGTTAAACATGCCGTCATCTATGTTCATTGTCAGTGTATGTTAGAAAGGAAGAAGTTGCTTGTCTGTAATTGTGATGTGTTATGGTAATAGCTCAGAGTTTCCTTGATGAGTTTTTATGAGAGAAAGGTTTGAATATGATTTGTAGACTGAGGGAGAATCCTGGCTGGTGGTCTCTGGTATTTGGGACAAGGCCGCCACTATCTGACCAGTCCTCGTCATTACAAGGCAGATTATATTTACTGGTGTGCCTCCAACAGTAGAGGTGGTTTAATTCATTTTAGTATGTTTTTTTTTACAACTGCTTACACACAAAAACGTTACATGTTAGAGAGAAGACACACCAGCCCGATAATCGGGCGTCGGGCCGTCTGGCGAGGTCCGTGACTCGAGTCTGTTCAGTGTGTCCCGTGCCGTCGGCCGTCCGAGGAGCCGTCGGCCTTCATTTGGGCCGACCCGACATGTTCAGTCAGAGACAGGGCAGTCGGGACTCACCCGGAAATGGGGAGCGGATGAGCCGCTCAAAATCTGACGAAAATCTTTTAAACTGACCTTTGTCAATCTGAAATGAAGACAGATTCAGAAACTGCACGGCCTATTTCTCTCTTAAAATGTTTTCAGAAACACGTTTCGGTGAACTATTTTAGTACAACATGAGATCGTATTCTGAACGAGCCGCCATGACAGTCTGGCTGTGAATTTCTGGAGAAAAAAGAACCACGGGACGCGTTCGTCCAATCAGCTGCCGGTTTTCATTTTCTGGGAAATAATCAGACTGTTAATGGAAACAATACAGAGCAGCGCCGCCTGCTGCTATGGAGACGTATTACGTTTCGCGCACGCGCAGAGCGTACGCTCAAGTCGGCGTCTCCTCAGTGTGTTCTGAGACACTTTTTGGACCTCGGGACCCGACTGATCAGTCCGACTGGCTTTTCTGCCGACGGTCGGCCCGTCTGGTTGGTGTGTCAGGGCCCTTACACGTTTTTGAAACCTCTCACTCAAAGAACCAAACTACACACTAAATCTCCAAAACCATAAGCTATTTCTCAGCCCTTCACTCAGTTTTCAATTGCTTAAGACGCTATTTTCAAAACACTTCACACACGTCTCTACCTAAGACACAAACATCTGTGTGACTTGCTTTCCTTTTCCAAACACAACCAATCAAAATACTACACTTATTCACCTGAGGTCACACACCCACTCCTCACATGTGCAAACACTCATTTTTTAACTGATCACTAACCAATCACTGCTTAAAGCTATAGTGCGTAGTTTCTGCCGCCCCCATAAGGAATTCTAAGTAATGACAACAATGTCGGCGCGTCCACATGATACAAGCCTTCTGTGATGACTCACTCACCCATGTTGCGTTTTTCTTGAGTTTTTAACAAAAAGATTTAATAACGAAATGACAAGTTGTGGTGTAGTGACAGTTGTGGGTGGTTCCTTGGATGAAAACTTTCTCTATTGGTCCGTCGTCGCCCAAAAGAAGGCGTTATTTCCAAATCCATGTTTTAAGGTTACTTTCGATCACAAGATCCTACCATGTGGGTGTCAATTTTTTTCAAGCTACAGGAATAAACATTGTTTTGTTCTAATCTAGATCTAATCTAGGGGTTTGGCTCCAAGACAGATAGACAAAAGGTTTCTTCCTGCCGTCTGACAAAGAGCTTCCTCCTGTATGCTAAGTGACCGACATGATCTAATTAACACAATAAACTGCAGAGTACATTGTGAATACATCAAAACATCTGCAACACACAGTTGCTAGTAACCAAGGAGGACACGGAGGTTTATAAAAACATGATGGACTCTTCAGAAGAGATAATTTTCTTTACTCGAGTTTCTGTGTGCAAAAGTCACCGGACGCCACAATCTTCTAAACATAGCCATACTGAGAAATACAGAGAGAGTTGTGTGTAGCTGATAGTCTTAATTAGCTTTGTAGCACCTCATTTGACAATGGCTTGAATGTAACGGAAAAAAGGAGACATACTTTTGAAGATGTGTGTAAGCAGTTGTAAAAAAAAAAAAACGTAACTTCTCCACCGAACATTTCACCTGGTGGAAGACGTTCTAGGCAGAAAAATTATAAATTAGATGAAAAATATATTTGGGAAAGCACCAGTGATGGAATATGTAATTAAATAGGCTACATGCACTCTAGGCCTACTTTTTACAAACTAAGATTTTTGCACACAAAACACATGATGATGCCCAGTGGCTAATCTCTGTGGTGATGAAATGCTTTGGAAGACTGGTCAAGGATTACATCTTTTAGCAAACTGGCCCTCCAGGTTGGGGGTTGGGCGTGGGCCTAACAACCCCAACCCGGAAAAAACAAGATGTTACAGAAACGACGACAAGGGAACAAAGAGAGAACTTTGACCTGGGAGAGAAAGGCTCTTCAACTCTCAAAGACCTATGACGTTGAGTGGTGAAAGCCAGGAGCTCCTGGAAGCCTCGAGACCGACAACCCTTCTTTCCACCATGAAGAACATTATGTGGAACCCCCAGGGGAAGAGAAGCCAGCGACCGAGTTTTCTGGAGGTCCTTTGTCGACGGCCTATACCCCCCAAGGGGTGTCAGGCATAAGAAGAAGACAATAACATTCTTAAAAGAAATTCAAGATAACTTTAACTTTGATTGTACTGACTTGATATTTTTTTGCAGATATCCGTAATTCAATTCTTCCTAGTCATAAAGAACATTTTAGATATCTACAAAGTAATTCTTCCTATCTACAATAAACATTCTGGATATCTGACATATAATTCTTACAGGAACAACTTCAATTTCAGATATCAGGCTATCTACAATCCATTTGTTACTATGGTTACTATTCATAATTTTGATTTCAGATGTCCAAAATGGAAAACCATTCCAGATATCCATACTGTCATAATCAGAATTAGTTTTAACGAGCAAGTAAGTGTGAACACATTCAGGGAATTTGATTCCTGGCTCTTGTAAACATAAACATTTGATTATATGTACTTAATGTCATTTTGAATATCTAGAATACATTTTGACTTGAAGCTACAAATGTAATTACGGATTACCAAAATTGCCATTGTGACTAGTAAATATGCAATTTCAAATATCTACAATTAGGCCTAGAGTTATGACTAGAAACAATGCAATTGCAGATACTGTTGAAGTTAAAAAAAAAAAGGTTAAAACATTGGTGATGTTTTAGAGCAATATACTTTTAGGTCAAAAATGTAACTTATTTAATGTAAACTGCTGTGAGAGTGAGTGACACTGAAACTGAGCTGAAAATGATTGTTTCAATGCTGATTAAGCCTAATCAGCATTCGACTGCCTCACCCCAACCCTAGCTTCTAAAGAATTGAATAAGTCACGTCTGTTATTTAGCATAAAGGTAGAAGCTCTGGAAGACCTATTGTTTAATCAACTTTGAGAGCCATCCCCTGTTGGGCCAGACAAAGAATGAGTATTCCTGTAGTTTGGAAACAATTGACACTGACTTGGTAAGATCCTGTGGCCGGGTGTGGCCACAAGACACATGGATTAGGAACACCTTTTCCTTTGAAGACATCTAACCAATAACGGAGGGATTTAATTTGAGGAACCACCCTCAGCTCCTTAGGATAAATTTGGAAACTTCACAATGGTTAAGGACTGTTTGAATGTGTCTCCCGAAGGGGAGGCATGTTTGGCAGTCCACTGCTGGCAGTGTTTTATTGATGTATTGTTTTGTATTCTTTAAACTGCAAAATTGTGACCCCACAAGGAAGCATGCTTGCAGTCCACTGCTGGCAGTGTAACATTTGTTTTTGTCATGTCGTTTTCACCATGTTGTTTACTAAATCTTTTTGTTTAACTTTCAATTGGACCCTAGCTTTCTCCTTCCTCCTCAGAAATCAAACGATCACGTTGTGTGTTTTTCTATTTCTAACAATACCCACACACATATTGTGGATATCTTTATCTATATATAAAGTTATCTATATATATTTTTTTCAATAATGCCACTGTGGATATCTGAAATGTTCTTTATAACTAGGAATAACTGAATTAAGGATATCTGCAATGCAATAAATACCCAGTGTAGCTATTAAATGTAAAAGCTGCTTGCACACAGAGAGTTAACGGTCAGGTCAACAACCACCGGAAGTGACGTGATTGTAAAGGAGTGGGCCTCACGTGAGCCTCCAATCAGCTGATAAAAGTCTGCAGCAGTTTGTCGACAACAGTCTGAACCAGAACCTGTAAACTGCTCCGTCATTGTTGTGACTCTCCTCCGACTGTTAACAATGAAGGTTTTACTCCTGTTTGTGTTCGCGGCGTTAGCCCTGACCAACGACGCGCTGGTCCGGTAAGAATATTAAGTATTAATACAAGTGTTGTTTTATAAGCGAAGTAAACACCATTTATGTGAACTAATGCTAGCTAGCCTGCACGTTACACAATGTTACCTAACACTTTGTAACGGAAGACGGTCTAGTTGCACATTTTAAACCTGCAATATCTACAAAGTCACGTAAGCTAGAGGAGGAGTGTGTTAGCTAACAGCGACTTTAGCTCTATATATGTATTCATAGAGCTAACGCTAGCTAGCCTTCTGGCTCTATCTTCTCTGTTTCTTTGTAATCGTCTGTTCCAGCGAGGACAGCTGATCCTGTGATCCCAGCACTTCTCTGTAGGCTCATACCAATTCATCTTACTGGGGGTGCATCTTACATTTCAGTGTGTGTATATTTATGATTTGGCACCTTTTTGTGATATAATGGTAAGATTGATTGATTGATTGATTTTATTAATCCCAAATTGGGAAATTACTCTGTTACAAGCAGCAAGTTACAAGCTCATACTCACTCACACACATACAGAAACAAACAAGAAAATATACTAGAAATAATAAATAAGATAGCAAAGATTAAAAATGCCACAGACCTACGAGTCTGGTTTCCAGAAGGAGAAGAACCAAGCAGTGGAGGAAGTATTCAGCTCATTTACTTAAGTAAAAGTAGTATTAAAATACTCCACAAGTAAATTCTGCATTAAAAATTCTACTAAGCAAAAGTGTGAAATATTGGCAACAACATGTACTCAATCTAACAATGCATTATATTTTATAAAACTGGTCCATGTGTTTTGTAAGTAAAGTATTAATCCAAGAAGTAACTAATAGGCTACTTATATTGAAATAAATGTAAAGGAGTCAAAAGTACATTTGCCTCTGAAATGTAGTAGTATAACATACTAGCGATGGCCCGATACCATTTTTTGCTTCCCGATACAGATTCTGATACCCTGAACCTGCGTATCAGCCGATACAGAGTACTGATCAGATACCAGTGTGTCATATATTTTATTATGTTTTAACAGCTGTATACTACTATCCCTGTATGATGATATGATGTATAACAGCTGTATACTACTATCCCTGTATGGATGATATGATGTATAACAGCTGTATACTACTATCTCTGTATGGATGTGATATGATGTATAACAGCTGTATACTACTATCTCTGTATGGATGTGATATGATGTATAACAGCTGTATACTAATATCTCTGTATGGATGTGATATGATGTATAACAGCTGTATACTACTATCTCTGTATGATGATATGATGTATAACAGCTGTATACTACTATCCCTGTATGATGATATGATGTATAACAGCTGTATACTACTATCCCTGTATGGATGATATGATGTATAACAGCTGTATACTACTATCTCTGTATGATGATATGATGTATAACAGCTGTATACTACTATCTCTGTATGATGATATGATGTATAACAGCTGTATACTACTATCTCTGTATGATGATATGATGTATAACAGCTGTATACTACTATCTCTGTATGATGATATGATGTATAACAGCTGTATACTAATATCTCTGTATGGATGTGATATGATGTATAACAGCTGTATACTACTATCTCTGTATGATGATATGATGTATAACAGCTGTATACTACTATCTCTGTATGATGATATGATGTATAACAGCTGTATACTACTATCCCTGTATGGATGTGATATGATTTCTATCTTTGTTGTCAGTCTGGCTCAGGTTAAACTCTTTATGAAACATGAACAAACACAAACAATGAACGCCACAGAACTCTTTTATTACGCAGTTTAACAGTCAGTTATAACGAAAAAAAAAACATGAATAAACTACTTTAACGTAGATTTTCTTTAGGGCTTTATTACGTGGTATTGGATCGGTGCATAAACTCCAGTACTTCCCGATACCAGCGTTTTAGGCAGTATCGGAGCCACTGGATACTGATATCGGTATTGGCTCATCTCTATAACATTCCCTGAAATAGAAGTACAAGTATATCAGCGTCTATCTAATAAGTTTCTCTTGTATTGTAATTAGACAGAAACTATGCACTATAGCTTTAACAGAAGGATTGCTCATAGTTTTAATATCAAATTTCTTCGGGGGGGGGATGACGAAGCTGAATGCAGTTAGTTGACTCTTCATGAACTCATTAAAATTGAGTTGGGATATAGATTGAGTTTATTAGGCAGGTAGGTAAAGCTAATGCAGTGCAATACAAGAGTCCAGTTTAACCTGATGAAGGCCGCAAGCCGAAATGCGTCGGCCTTACAAGAAAGTTGTTCTATATGCTACAAGTGTTCCCCTCTCCATGCACCTTGAAAGTAGCTGAAGTTGTGTCAGAAACCCCCACAATATGTACAATAAATCCTCCCTATTTATTTTCTGTTCATTTATCCTTTGTTTAAGCAGAAAGGTCCCATTGAGATACAATGTTTCTTCTGCCAGGGAGTCCTGGTAAAGATGGGCAGCAAAATAAAGTTTTTTTTATACGAGGAAGACTGATAACATCACAAAACAGAACCTACCAAAACCGAAGAATCCTGGCTTATAATGGCACCTGTTACAAGCAATAACATTGTTCTGTAAATAAATGACTCAAACCTACCGAGAGGTTGAAGATTTCTAGTTAAGTATGCCCTGCAGCTCATTCCAAGCTTGCGGGGCGTGGGAGTAAAAAGGCAGATTTTTCCCAGCTCTATTGCGATCATGAGTAGACTTGTATCTGATCTAGTGTTATAGCTACTGGAGAAATGTGTGTAAACTGGATATGTACCGTGGTAATTTAGCCAGTAAAGCTTTAACAATATAAATGAACATACCGGGAACATACAGGCTTTTTAATGAAGGTTATAATGAGACGTGTTGATGCAACTGTACAATCATTTGTGTTGCTGTTGGAACACTATTGCTTCAAACAGATGTTTCTTTAGCCTACCCTTACTGATAATAGGAACATCTGTCTCTTTCAACACAAACTGAACATTTAAATCTTCATCAAGGGAGGATTTCTACTGTTGTATTAGACTGGATTAGTTTTAGCTTGGTGTACCTATGGCCACTGAGTGGAACATGTTGACTTAATGTGGACATGTTGTGGTCACAGGCATTGCTGCAGTATGCATTTGACTTGCAATATGTTGCAACACACACAATGTCTTTGTGCAGATAAGGAGGAAATATGTGGGTGAAATCTTATCTGCAAGGCCGCCAGTGGCGTCTGTGTATTTCATAAATGAAGTAGCCTGATAATCAAACTTAATTTGTACTGCATTTGTACTAGAGCTGTGCAATTAATTGAAAATTGATCGCGATTTCGGCTTCTAATGATCACAAAAACAAGGTAATTGGGAAACAATTTTGCACATTGCAGTTGGCAAGTAATTTTGTCTTGTGTTCTGAATGACACATTTGTCATACAATGTTTTTTGTATTTTATCACTTGTTTTGTTTTCAAAAGATTGTGAAAGTGTCCCAATTTTGTGTTTAATACTATTCAAACATTTGGAATATATTTTAAGGGGAATTCAAAAGGTATTAAGGGCTATTTCACAGTTAAGGGTGTTTTCACTGTTGTTTTTTAAGTTCAGTAAATGCAACATCTTTCCAAAAATCAATGAGTAATCATGTTAAATAATTGGGATTTCAATAGTGACCAAAATAATTGTGATTTTTATTTCCATAACCGAGTAGCCCTACTTTGTGCTTGGTTATATTTTTCAACCCCCTCCCCAAAACAAATATTCAGAGCCTGTAAATTAACAGTTTTTCCTGTTTCTCATCGTTCAGAATTCCCTTAAAGAAATTCCGTTCCATCAGACGTGAGCTGACAGACTCGGGGAGAAGAGCCGAGGAGCTTCTGGCCCACAGGCACTCCCTTAAGTACAACTTTGGCTTCCCCTCCAGTAATGGACCCACTCCAGAAACCCTGAAGAACTACCTTGACGTAAGCATCACTCTCCAAACCACTGAACTGTGGACTCTTAAGGCTTCCCTTTCCCCTAATGCATTGCTCCGAAGCTCAAAAGCCAAGCTAGGGGAGAGCCACAACAAAGGCCCTGTTGTGTTGTGACCGCCTCGGCCCGCTTCTGTAAATCCTCTAAGCTGAATGGTAAATTAGACTTTGCCTATCAAGACCAGAAAATCCTCTGTGAACACAGCTTTTTTTCTTTTCTTTTTTAGAAAGGCTGATTCATTCTGTTGTAGACTAATATCAGCTTTTAGGTGATGAGCTGAGAGTGACAGAAGAGGGAACGTTTACCGCGTGACGGCTGACTCACTGTTGATCTGTAAGCCTCTTGATCCTCGTCAGCTGACAGAAAGTTTTTTTGCTCTCATTTTTACTTAACGTATTAGGCAATCACCTTGAAATCAGTCAGCCTTTTAAGATTGTAAGATGAGAAGAGTGAAAAACATCGATACAGCATAGTATCGCGATATTTTCCGTGGCAATACTGTATCTATACACAGACGCCAAGTATCGATTCTTTTATCATGTGTGTGTTGGTCAGTTTGTCTGCTTGCAATCCCATTTTGCAGCTATACAATTGAAGTTAGATGAACAAACAGAGGAATGTATCTTTTAAGATAAAACAAGATGTTGACAAGTTTCCCTTTTGATGACATAATTTGAAATTGGGAAAAATTTGAAGTTGGAAAAAAAGGTAATAAATTGCAATATATGGCAGAATATTGCAATATGTTTAAAATTGCAATAATATCGTATCGTGATGAAATCATATTGTGAGGCCTCTGGTGATTCCCACTCGTCAATAACAGCATTTCTGTTGGCCAATAACCGGTATTTTCCACCAGGCGCGTCTGCGCTGCGTTCCGGAGGCGCCGCGAGCAATCTCGGCCATTCAAGTCTATTTTCACGCGAGCCGCGGGGCGTTCAGACAGCCGGGCAGGAAGTGAAACAGCGAGAGAATCCAGTCAGTTTACCAAAACGCACCCCCCACTATCGTTTATGTCTCCTTTACAACACCACAGACGAGGAGAGATTTATGTTGGAGGTGGAAAAACATAATACGACATCGCAGATTGTTTTTATCAGGACAACACCAGAAAAGAGAAGGCGTGGAGTTTAATTACAGGAGTGCTTGGAGTGGAAGGTAGATACTAGCTTAATAAACACGGGATTGTTCTGTAAAGTACTTGTGGAGACGATAAAATCTGCGAGTCTGGCAACAAGAGGCTCCTCTTCTGAGTCGCTCCCTTTGTGGTATGGCGCGGCGGAGGACGGAACGCAGCACAGACGCACCTGGTGGAAAATGGCTGTAAGTCTGCAGAACAGAAATGGCAAAAGTTTTTTTTTTTTTTTTTTTGGGTTATTGAGAAACGGTGTCTCCGTTAATATTGTATGTCACCCAGAGAGCACTGACAAGTTAAACTTTTTCCTGAAAAATACCCACAGTTGTTTTTAAAAAACAAAATTAGAAAAAAAAAAAATCACTTCACTGTCATAGTATTGGGTTAAAGGAAGAAATATCAAAGACTGATGCCTCAAAATCTGGACAAATAATCTAAACTGCTAGATTCAACCAACCAATCCCAAACACAGATTAAATCAAGCGGCTATCACATGTTGCTCTGAAAAAGGAAGTACTTTGAGGGCCTGGGTGACTTGACAAATCTCGCAGTCACATGAAACGGAAGTTTGCGTCAGCTCCTAAATTTGTGGAGTAATCATTTGTTGTGTCACACTGTAACTGTGAAACTAGAAGTGATTTATTGACATGACTCTAACTATTTGACCTGAGTCTTTCGAAAACATTCGCTGACACCAACAGCTGTCAGGCCTAATCAGCAGCTTTGCTTTGTTGTTGTTGTTGTTGTTGTTGTTGTTTTAATCATTAGACCTGCTCAGTTTCTCTGCTGTTGACCCGCTTTCTGCTTTAAAGGATATTTATAATCTGAAAAACATAAGACCAGCTCCAGAAGCCTGTGTTCTCTCTCAGATTTGTTTACTGTTGGGATTTTAAAGCTCAGGATCTTTTGGGTAAAGTTCTGCAAGCTTTTAAGATACAGGCGGTTGTAATAAACATGAACATGGTTATGTTTTTTTTTGTTTTTGTTTGTCCAGGCCCAGTATTACGGTGAGATTGGCCTGGGTACACCGCCTCAGATCTTCACTGTGGTGTTTGACACCGGGTCCTCCAACCTGTGGGTGCCCTCCGTTCACTGCTCCCTCTTAGACATCGCATGCTGTAAGTTCTCTCTCTCTGTCTGTCTGTCTCTGTCTCTCTCCTGTTTGTCCAAAATGCAACAGAAGCATTTCTGCACAAGACGATAGATAACATTACTCTTGGCAGCAGGCAACGTTAGCTTGTAGCTGGCTTAAACACAGTTTGCTGACAGCTAAGCGGTCTGCTGTTGTCTGTATTTCACTGGAAGGGATTTAAACACCGAGACATGAGACATACAACAGTCTGCAGCTAAAGACTCAGAGGAGACTAGCTGATCTAAAGGCAGCTACACACGGAGCCGATAATCGGCCGTTGGACAGTCTGGCAAGGTCAGTGACTCGAGTCTGGTTGTGTGTTCCGTGCCGTCGTCCGTCGGAGGAGCTGTCGTCCTTCATTTTGGCCAACCTGACATGCTCAGTCAGAGACAGGGCAGTCGGGACTCACCCGGAAATGGCGAGCGGAATGAGCGTGACTAGAGTCTCTCAAAATCTGACATCTTTTAAACTGATCTTTGTTGATCTGAAATGAAGACAGATTCAGCAACTGCACGGCCTATTTCTCTCTTAAAATGTTTTCAGAAACACGTTTCGGTGAACTATTTTAGTACAATATGAGATCGTATTCTGAATGAGTCGCCATTAATGGCCGGTTGAAAAATCCAAAATCCGGAAGCAGCAGCCAGACCCATGTGACGCGTTCGTCCAATCAGCTGCCGGTTTTAATTTTTTTGGCGACAATACAGATTAGCGCAGGCCGCTTTGGTGTGTAACGAGGCACTTTTTTGACCAACTCGGGGAGACTGATCAGTCCAACTGCCTTTTCTGCCAACGGTTGGCCGTCAGGTCGGTGTGTAGCTGCCTTTAGAGTTGGGAGGGGGGGGGACCAAAAGATACCCGACCCTACTATAGTCTAGGTAAAATGTTAAAGCTTTAAATATAATCTTTCCATTCCTTCTCCTTTTTCACAGTGCTTCACCACAAATATAATTCTGCCAAGTCCAGCTCATACGTTAAGAACGGCACTGCCTTCGCCATCCAGTATGGAAGTGGCAGTTTGTCGGGCTACCTCAGTCAGGACACGTGCACGGTAAGATTATCTCGAATGTTAGCATCGCAGTAAACTGTAGTTTCAGTGAAGCTTTACGTGACTAAGTTTTTTTTTATTTTTTATGTTTTTCTAGATCGGAGACATATCAGTGGAAAAGCAGATTTTCGGAGAAGCCATCAAGCAGCCAGGCGTGGCCTTCATCGCAGCTAAGTTCGATGGGATTCTCGGCATGGCCTACCCACGCATCTCCGTAGACGGGGTGGCTCCGGTCTTTGACAACATCATGAGCCAGAAGAAGGTGGAGCAGAACGTCTTCTCCTTCTACCTAAACAGGTGGGGAAACAGAACCGGGGGCCCGAAACACCCTCCAGTGCATCACACCACTTCATAGTTTTCTGTTTGCGCCACTTTTTGCATTGTGATCCTTTTTTATTTTATTTTTTTTTTCTGTGATCTAGTTTCATTTTTGTCCTGTACTGTTCGGCTGTGTTGAATGGCCTTCTGTCCTAAGTTTTGCCAAGTTTCTGCAGCAGAAAAGGGAGAAAATATTCAGTCTAAAAGCTGCATTATTCTCCACATGCTGCTGTAGAAGCCAAAGACAGAAACTCCTTTACAGCTGCACACTGGCAGGACTGACCAGTGTATGTAAAATCTGGTTAGGACACTCAAATGTTGCTCCCATCATATGGAGAAACAGTCTCCCTCCAAAGTGTGTGTGTGTGTGTGTGTGTGTGTGTGTGTGTGTGTGTGTGTGTGTGTGTGTGTGTGTGTGTGTGTGTGTGTGTGTGTGTGTGTGTGTGTGTGTGTGTGTGTGTGTGTGTGTGTGTGTGTGTGTGTGTGTGTGTGTGTGTGGCAGGGCCTCTGATAACAGAAGTAGATAAAGATAATGTGCAGATGGATCATTCTCACAAACGTGGTCATAACATTTAGACGGTAAAGAACATATGAGAACATTTCTTGTATTATTATTACACCAACATGTATAAAGCACTTTATCATAGACACTCAAAATCATTTTTTGATTTCTGTATGAGGGACTTTCTGAAATTATGAATTTAAAAACTTAAAGTGCTCATATTATGCTTTTTGGCTTTTTCCCTTTCCTTTATTGTGTTCTATATCTTTTTGTGCACGTTATAGGTTTACAAAGTGAAAAAGCCCAAAGTCCACCCCAAAGGGACTTACCATCTCCAACAGAAAACACTGTTCACAAACTGCTCCAAACAGCTCTATTGTAGTCCAGCCTTTACTTCAGAGACAAACGTGGTCACTTTGGAACACACGTTATAATGCTCACCTAGCTGCTAGCATGGCACGCCCTCATACTCTGCTTCTGACTGGCTAGTAGTCCTTACCTAGCTACTGTCAGGGCACGCCCTCATACTCTGCTTCTGACTGGCTAGTAGTCCTTACCTAGCTACTGTCAGGGCACACCCTCATACGTGGACAAAATTAAACCATGTAAACCTATTCTGATATAACCTCTAAATACAATTATGAACCTGAAAATGAGCATAATATGAGCACTTTAAGAGTGGGTAGTGAACAAATTGTTGACATGCATAGATATTTATTTAGAACTGTCAATTTTAATTCATTAGATTTATCATTTAAAGCTGCACTAATATTTTTTTTTTTTTTTTTTACGTGGATGAACTGACTGAAAGAGGTGACACTGAGAAATATCACCCCACTGCAGCTCCGAGGAGCGCTTTAGTGCCTTTTTAGCTCATAGCATTAGGCTGCAGTTTCCGTCTCGGCGCTCTCAACTATCGGCAGCAGCAGCAGGCAGCAAAAAAAGGTGCTAATAAACCCACTGTACAGTACCTGGCCAGCATTAAATCCTGCAGCTAGCTGGTGAAGAAAGTTTAACAAATGAAAAAGAAATATCAGAGGTCTGTGGAATAAATATGGAACAAAAAAACAACTCCGAATGGATGCTACCATTGCAATTTAAATGGACATGCAACTATGGACATTTTTTGGAATCTTAAATTGCTGAATAAAACTGTTCGTAATACCTTCTTAAGAAGCTGGTTCACCCAAATAACAAAACATTTTCTTTACTTAAAACCACTGATGACTGATTTAGTTTTGGTTTTATTTGTCTTGAAATACTTTCTATGACAAAGGTCGAGTCCAGTGGACTCTGTCCGATGTATTGTGGTAGCAGACGTTTCAGAAACGGACATATTTGAAAACCATATATAAATCTAAAACAAACTCTCTGCATGTATTGATACTGCAAGAGCTGAAACAACTTTAAAGCCATCCTTAAAAGTTGATCCTGAAGTTCCTGTCTTCTGTGTGGTCAGGAACCCGGACACCGAGCCCGGTGGTGAGCTGCTGCTGGGAGGAACCGACCCCAAATACTACACCGGTGACTTCAACTACGTCAACATCTCCCGACAGGCCTACTGGCAGATCCACATGGACGGGTGAGTGGTGCTCCAATATTCCAGTCCAAACACAGATCATTATATTATCATCATTCTTCAAGTCGTGCAGTTCTAGTTTCTCTGCTTGGGGATGATCGTAATTTGTATCTTAAACTCTACGGGGACAAACAAAAGTATGGAAACCCATGCTTTGAAGAGATTAAAGATTAAGTTACGATTTGTTGACCAAGTCAATTGACTTCAAGACAGTGAGAATTGTTGTCTATTATTTGTTTCCTTCAAACATTTGCTGTGGCCATCTTTTCAAATTGTAGTTTGACTATATTTAAAGTTTTTTGACTGTTGGTTGGACAAAACAAGCATTTTGGAGACTTCACCATGTGCTCTGGGAAACTGGTTTGCCATTTTAAAATTTTTGGCTGATTGAAAAATAATCACTCGTTAAGAAGATAATAAAAAAATTGCATGCTTGCTTTAGTGCACAACTTCCATGCCACAGTGATGCTGTGATGGTACTTTGAATACTGACACGTGTTGCTTTGTGTGTGTAACAGGATGGCCGTGGGCAGCCAGCTGAGTCTGTGTAAGAGCGGCTGCGAGGCCATCGTGGACACCGGGACGTCTCTGATCACCGGCCCCTCTGTGGAGGTCAGGGCCCTGCAGAAGGCCATCGGAGCCACGCCACTCATCCAGGGAGAAGTGAGACACACAAACTTCATTCAACCGCTGTGATGTAGAAGCAAACCTTCTTCTTTTTTTTTTTTTTTTTAAAGATACAAGGCACACTGCAATCCTGTTGCTTTTAAAGAATACGTCTGATGTTCAATATTTTCTTTAATGTACTCAATCCCGCACACACCGTCCTGCTGCCACAAATACCCACTAGAGCAACAAATGTGGATTAATCCGCCCCTGACAACAAAGTCCCCAACAAATGCACTTTTTTTTTTCTCTAAAAACTACAGGGACCTGCTGTTTTAGGAAATTACTTAACTTAATAAACTATATTGGCTATTTGTGTTCGTGTCTTATGTGATTAATAAACTATAAGACACAACAGTCTTGAGTTTTGAATTGCTGCATACCAGCAATTCTGATCAACTCGTGTCCTAAAGTTTATAAATAAGCGTGTTGAAGTTACAATGGCTACATTAAAGTAGTTATTTGGGTTTCATTTTAATTTTCTTTTTTGTTGCATCATCATATTTTCCAGTTAATTTACGTAAGGGCAGGCTTCACTGTACATTTACTTTACTGTTGTGGAATCAAATCAAACGTAAACACAGTTTTATGCCGCTTATTTCCCAGTCTTGTCAGTTTTGTAGTTAAAATAATGAATTTAACAAATAAGCAGTGCATTTAATAAGTGGCTTCTGGTTGTGTTTCAGTACATGGTGAGCTGTGATAAGATCCCATCGCTGCCCGTCATCACCTTCAACGTGGGCGGCCAGTCCTACTCTCTGACCGGAGAGCAGTACATCCTCAAGGTGAGATGTGATGTTTATTATCCAGCAGGGGGCCACAGAGTCTGCTCCTGCAGCATCGGTACAACACGGACTGTGTGGCGTCTTTTAAAAAAGAAAAACTAAACAAGTACAGCTTTTGTTTCCCTTGGCAAAGCGGGGAGGAGGCTACTTTGTTGTCTGAGGAGTGATTACACGTTCCCAGATTTATTTTATAACCCTTCAGCAGCTCTGACTCGGTCTTTCTCCTTGTAATTATTCAGGTGAGTCAGGCTGGAAAGACCATGTGTCTGAGCGGCTTCATGGGTCTGGACATCCCTGCCCCGGCCGGGCCCCTGTGGATTCTGGGAGATGTATTCATCGGTCCGTACTACACCGTCTTTGATCGGGAAAACAACAGGGTGGGCTTTGCCAAGGCCAAGTGAGCACGTCCTGCAAGAGCTGAGCATCCCAAGTTTTAGGAGACAAAAAAAATCTGAGCTGCACACGTTTTCTGTTGCTTTGCAATCCAACCGTATTTAGCAATAGATTTTGTGTAGAGCCTAAATGCACTGATCTGAAGATTTTGTACGATTTCCAGCAGAGTGTGTGAAACCGAGTGGAGATTTGATAAGTTTGTGTGGCGGGGGTACATGATCAGGAATCAGTTGATTGTAACAGTACTGCCCTTTCATAAACATCTTACGTGATCATTACTTTTAAAATCAGGGATTTGTTTTAAACGAAACTTCATTTGCATTTTAGGAGAGAGTTGTTCCTCCACTACTGACTTTGAGATGTATATTGATGTGATGGGCCTGAATAAACAAGTTTTTAAAAGGAGCAGCGAGTCTCAACTGGTTTGTAGCTTCTCTTAGAAGATGATCTCATTAAAAGTTGCTTTAAAGGAACACGCCGACTTATTGGGACTTTGTCTTATTCCCCATATCCCCCAGAGTTAGATAAGTCCATACATACCCTTCTCATCTCCGTGCGTGTTGTAACTCTGTCTGGCACCCCCAGCGCTAGCCTAGCTTAGCACAGATCCTGGAGGTAACCGGCTCCATCTAGCCTAGCTTAGCACAGATCCTGGAGGTAACCGGCTCCATCTAGCCTAGCTTAGCACAGATCCTGGAGGTAACCGGCTCCATCTAGCCTACTGCTCCCAATAAGTGACAAAATAACGCCAACTTGTTCCTATTTACATGTTGTGATTTGTATAGTCACAGCGTGTACAAATAACAAGGTCACATGAGACAGCCATCTTCTAACCGTATACATACTGGGAACTATATTCTCAGAAGGTGAAGCACTGCTACTTCTGCTACTTGGGCGGAGTGATTAGCTCTACACCTGAAAAGCACCGTTGTTACTTCTGAGACTATAGTTCCAGTATGTATATGGTTAGAAGATGGCTGTGTCTCATGTGACCTTGTTATTTGTATGCTTATGCTCATTTCCAGAAGTATTTGGGGTTTCTACATGTTTAGATGCTTTAATGTAAACACTATTTCCGGATCTTCCGCATATGCCCAAAATAATCAAAATCTTCATCCCAGAACCAGGCTTATAGGGTAGATCTCAGTCATGGATGTATATTAATAACTGGATACTGGACCCCAAAATGGCACCTACTCAGTTTGCCTGGCTCATACGCCAAAACGTTTTTACACTTCTGGGTTTATTTCCGTGATATGCGTCCCACTGAGTATGCACAGTAGTGTTTCTCCCGCTGGCCTCGCCTGCGAGTTTCTCGGCTTGAGGGAAGTCTTTCAAATGTGAGAAGTCCACGGATTATAAATTCAAAATAGAATGGGTCACAACCGACCTTTGTTTGCTGTTTGAGATGTCCTGTTGGCCTATGGGGGAAAACCCATTTTGGGCCGCTGTTACTTTTTTTAAATATCAGAAGTTCCTACGGTAGGAAACTGTGTGCAGGAAAAAAATAATGTACCAGCAAGACGTTCTCCCAAGACTCAACAAATCCTTTAAACTTTATTATTCCCTCAATCACTTTAATGTACAAAAAAGTCAACTATACATTAACCATATAGGCTATTTATCCACAAAACAAGTTATTTTACTTAACATGCTCAATAAAAATACAGTCCACATAAAAACGTCCTCTTGGCTGTTTAGTATTCAGTAGATAAACGTTTCTCTTCACGTGTATTTTTCACTATAAAATCCAGTTTAGTAAAGCTTGAACAGAATGAGAGTGAAATCCTAATCGCAGCACCACAGCGAGCCGCGTCACTGCGGACAGAAATCAGGAGCAGGAGACGCAGATCAAATCTATCATGGTCATTTTGTGTCGTAGAAATTTATATATGAAAAGTCCTGAAAATTCAATTTAGAAACAAATGTCAAGTGAATTAAATACCTGAAAAATCAACAACAAACAATTAAATGAATGCAAAAAATCCTGATCGTTACAACTTTCTAATAAGGCATCCTTTAGAACAGGTTTATTCTTGGTTAATAAATCATGTGTGGCCTCAATTTCACTTATCTGTTAAACATGTTTTATAAATATGATGGCATTCTCTTAACTTTAATGTTATTGATTTAACTTTAAGTGCTCCTATTATGCTGTTTGGCTTTTTCCCTTTCCTTTATTGTGTTATATATCTTTTTTTGTGCACGTTATAGGTTTACAAAGTGAAAAAGCCCAAAGTCCACCCCAAAGGGACTTACCATCTCCAACAGAAAACACTGTTCACAAACTGCTCCAAACAGCTCTATTGTAGTCCAGCCTTTACTTCAGAGACAAACGTGGTCACTTTGGAACACGTTATAATGCTCACCTAGCTACTGTCAGGGCACGCCCTCATACTCTGCTTCTGACTGGCTAGTAGTCCTTACCTAGCTACTGTCAGGGCACGCCCTCATACTCTGCTTCTGACTGGCTAGTAGTCCTTACCTAGTTACTGAGCATGTGCGACTCCCAACAAAGATGGAACAGAAGTGAGAGGTCTCACTCTGTAGCTAAAACAGAGAGCTCAACACACAGGGTGAAAAGAGGAGCTGCAGCAATGTGCAGTACAACAAATATATGGTGTTTTCTGAAAATTAAACCATGTAAACCTATTCTGGTACAACCTCTAAATACAATTATGAACCTGAAAATGAGCATAATATGAGCACTTTAAGTGATTATAACTTAACTGTTTGTCTGCCATTTTTATTTGTCTTTTTAGCACTTTACTTTGTTTTGAAAACTATAAATAGTTTATTTACTGATGCTTTACAGATCAACGTAAGTCGTTAATAGTAGGTAGACAACTCCAATGAACCGTTTGACTTTCTGCACTAATATCCATTTATTGCAACTTATTAGCATTTATAACTACAGACAAGGAAGTAACTTTGGGTTCAACATTGGGGGGGCGGGGGGCTTTGAGATCTGAAAATTTAAATTTTGAGCATATCAACCACTTCATTTCCTACATTCTGGTGAATTTTTCTGCAACAATGTGTGCCTTTTCTGCATCAAGTTATGGTTCAAATTTTTTGGGGGGTTGCACTGGCCAGTTTTAATTAATGGGGGTGTTGTAACCCCGTCCCCCCTGTAAATTACGCCTATAACTACACACTTATTACACAATAATTTAAGAATAGAGGATGTTGCATGATAGAGGGTGTTTTAAAACCTGGCAACCTAAAAGTTGTTCTGATCAATCACTCATAACTGGTCTATAAAGCGTTAATAAATGATTTAACTAATAAAACCATTAATTACAACTTGAGCTGCAATGATCAGTCGATAAATCAAAGAGTCAAACGTTTTGATCGTCATTTTTTTAAGCAAGAATGTCAAACGTTTGATCGTTTAAATGTGAGAAAGTGTTGTTCTTCCTGTCTTAGATAATAATAAATGTAATATCTTTTATCTTTTTTTGAGTTTTCAACTGTGATACAAAGCAAAACATTTGAAGACGTCACATTGTGATTTTAAATGAATGTGATTTTCAGTCTTTTCTGATGTTTTATATAGACAAAACAATTATTCGATTCATTGAGAAAATAAACTGCAGATTAATCGATAATGCAGAGTTAGTTGCAGCCCCTCATCACAACGTATAAACCTTTTTATAAACAATGCCTTATTAGAGAGTGATGCGCTAATCTCCGTTTTATTACAACTTGGATCTTACTTTAGTACTTTGGGCCGTCGTTTCTATCCGTCATGAAAACATTGTACCCACCAGAGATCTGGGAACATGGTGACATTACGACAGAGAAGTCAGACAGTCAGTCAAGTTGTAAACACACCCAGCAGTTTACCTAAATCCAAAGGTTCCCAACCCCTGGGCTGCGGGTCAGTACCGGTCCACAAAACGCTTGCTTCCGGACATGAGGAAACACATTTCACAATTACCCCAAACTGTAGGTTTACATCAGAAATGTCAGTGTTAGGCCTGCACGATTCAGGGAAAAATATGAATCACGATTTTTTAGCTTAGAATTGATATCACGATTTTCTGCCACGATTGTTTTCTCACGGAGTGTAATGTTTATTTCACACATGAACCATGACAAAACAAAACAAATTGGCAGTACCAAACATAGATATTTTTATTTTGGCACCTATAGCGCATTGCGCATCACCACACGCCTGTAAACATAGAGGCTTCAATGAATAAAGAAAATAAAGTACATACTGACCATTTAAGTACAGTAGGCTACCAAAAATAGTGACGTACTGTATAACACATTGAACTAAATATGGCCCGGATACAGGCTCTATATGAACTCCTTCAACATGTCTTAACATAATTAAAACATGTCAATGTCAAATGCTTTCAATAAATTAATTGAAGGAGATAAAAAAAAAAAAGAAAAAAGAAATCATCTAAAAATTAAATCATGAACGGTTGAATCGAGATCGCGATTTTATAACGATTTATCGTGCAGACCTAGTCAGTAATAATCCCACATACACACACATGCACAGGAAAAACGGTGTATTTGACTACAGTGACTGGATTTAATTCACGTTGCTGTGTTTTTTCGCAATATATTTACACAATGTTGAGTACAATGTTATAACCAAAACTACGGGGGGAAAAAGACAGGTTGTGTGAAGCCAGACTCACCATGGTATACGTATTCATAATGTATACTTGGCCAACACTAGTGACAAGTCAGGCTGGTCTCGTGAACCATTCGTAGGTATAGCTACGAAAAGTAAAGCTCTGTAATAAGTGTGTATTCCACGTATTTATTTCTGTATGCAGCACAATGACTGCAGCTGTATAAGACCGTGAAGAACCGCATAGGGAGTAGGGTTAGGGTGGATAATGGGTCATAAAACACAGGGCTTTCAAGTTAAGGGATAACACAAGACTTTCACCCAGGAAACGGGTGTTTGTGTCCCGGGAGAAGTCTACCTAGGGGGACACAAACTTCAGGGGGCTGGCGTTTTAACCCAAACTACAATCTTTTTTTCTAATCTTAACTAGCCGTTTTGGTGTCTCAACTCAAACTCAACTCTTGTCGCTGCATGATAGTCACCTTTTCTCAGCTAAATTTAACTGTAAAGACCACTAAACTTAACAGGTCATCATGTGACCGGCCTTTGCCCTAATTTCGCAGGATATTATACGAATTGTTGTGCATAAGTGTTTGTGCGATATACAAACCCGTTCATGAGAATGCGCTGGACAGGTTTATGTTTTTAAACATTGTATGAAGTTATTACCTTGGACACTAGTCTTCTGAAGATACTCACAGTAGAAAATAAATACTTTTTGGATCCTTGAATGTATTCATGAGGTTTGGGCAGTTATCCAGTCGTCCTGGTCTGCTGGGACCTCCCTGCTGAAGGCTGGCGTCTCCAAAAAGTGAAAAGAAAACAAAGCTCAGTTTCATTCTCCGACTGGAGTTTCCCCTGTGACCCCCGCTGTCAGCCCTCCTGCTCCTGGCCTCCCTTCTCTTTTTCTCTATTTCCACGGTCCCGCTCCTCACTAGGCTCCGCGCTCTGGCTCTCCTGCCCGCCATCGGACTCTCTCAGCGGGGCCGCCGGGTCTCTGACAACCCCCTCCATATCCAGCTCCTCCTCCGTCTCCTCCTCCACCCGGCCTACAGTGTCTGGGATAATCTCCACCTCGATGTCAGACGAGTCCTCGATCTCCTTGAACCACACCGTCTTCTGGCCTTCTTTCCTCCTCTGCTTGGCCAGGATAGACCTCCGGCTGTACTCGTCCCCGTCGCCTCTGCCCCTCCGGGACGGTCTCACCGAGGGGCTCCCCTTGGGGACGTGGTTGGTGTAGACGCCACAGGAGGAGCAGTGGCGGCTCCGTCTCTCCATGGGGATGACCCGGCCTCGTGCCTGGGGGAAGGTGCTCCGTCTGGGGAGAACGTTGGTCCAGCGTCTGCCGCCCCCGCGGCTCGGGTCGCCCTCATTCTGGAAGCCGTCGTTGGTATACTGCAGGGAGTCCCTGTGGCCGGACCGCGGCTGGTCCGACTTCAGGCAGGGGCCCAGGCACTACAGGCAGGAGAGAGGCCCCTCATTAAAACAGCAGTTAATGAAGCATTGAGAATATTGAGGCATTGTTCAAAGTTACAGATGCCACCGTGCTTCCCCGAGAGTGAGCTAGGTTCATTTGTTCTGCTTTGACACAGAGCCCTTCTGTGGATTTCAGCTGATAAATATTCATCAAAGCCGCACAGGAGGAGCACTGCACATAGAGAGTATGTCTCTGACGTCCAAACCATCACAGTACGGAGGTGCCTTTGTAACGCACTGACAACTAAGGCTTCAAAAAAGCGGCACAAAACATTAATTGTTTCAAAGGAAAATATGTTTATATTTGACAGGCTATTGTCAATGTTTCTTTTACAAAGTCAGAGAGTGGAATTTAAGTTCCTTTCACTTTCCAGACTTTCTTCGCTTTTACCAACTTCAAAGTAATCTTTTCACTTTCATAACTGCATATACCTTACAGTAAAATCAACCAACTAAACTACTTTGATCCAATAATGTTTAATTATTACAAGTTCATTTTATTTAACTTTTATTTAAACAGGAAGTTTTGAGTCACATCATCTCTTTTAATGAGAGAAATCGATACCACTTTAATGTTTATATGTTATGTATGGAGCTGGTGTCTGGAGGCAATTAGCTTAGCTTAGCATAAATGCTGCAAATTAACAGATAGCTTATCTCTGTCCAAAGTTAAAAAAAAATATGTCTTACAATAATTAGCATGTTGAATCTCATTTGTTGTGGCCGGGTTGGCTCAGTGGATAGAGCAGGCGCACATATACTTAGAGGTTTATGCCTTGACGCAGAGGTCCAGGGTTCGAATCTGATTTGTGATGATTTCCTGCATGTATTCCCCCTTTCTCGCCTAGCTGTCCTATCCATTATAGGCAGAAAAGCCCAAAAAATAATCTTTAAAAAACAAAATCTAATTTGTTTACCTATACACAAAAATATATATGCATAACATAATTTTTGGTTATAGGGGGAGATGCTGCACAGAAGTCATATAAATAGTTATTCATCAAGAAAACGTAGCACTTAAACACAAATTGTCCTTTTCCCATTTCTGTTTGGATTGAGAAAATAAGATACAATGTGTTAATTATGGCACAGCCAGCTGTCTTCATGCTAAGCTAAGCTAATCAACTCTTGACACCAGCTCCATACATACAGCACAGACATTAGAGTGGTAATGATCTTTTCATCTAACTCTTGGTCACTAAAGCAAATAAGCAGATTTTCCAAAATCTGTCTTGGTCTCAAGGTCTCTCTTGTAAAGGAGATACTACGTCTTCAGACTTCCTGCGTCAATAAAGGTTGAATTAAATGAAAAATAAAGAAAGTATTTAATGGAGCTATTATTAATTAACAGAATCTTCAATTCCAATGTCCTCACAATTATTACTTTTGTAAACTTTGGACAATAGCCTATGAAATAAAAATATTGTTTTCTATACTAAACATACAAATTTGAGAGTGGTTCTGATCTCCTGATTCAACTTATCGGCTATACCACCAAAATGTTTCCTTAGTATTCCTTTAATATGGGAACATACAGAGTCAACAATCAACCACGTATAAAACATAAAAAATAGGACCTTTAATACACACAAAAAGTAAATAAAACAAAACTCTTTCAGCAGCATTTATGGTGTTAAAATGCCCGATGTGATGCAACATCTCAAATAAAGTTTGTATGTTACAGCTAAAAACACTTCAGAGATGAAGGATACTGACTGACCTCACATATTTTGTCCATACTGGCATTTCCCTTCCACAAGCGGGAAATCAAGAAGCCAATCACAATGAGGCAGAGGACCAGCAGAGCCGCCATGACCAAACCCAGAAGCGCCATGTCGCCCGGACGGTAGCCGACGTTTGAGGGGGACGGGGTGGCCACGGCTGCAAAGGGAGGACAGGTGAACGACTCAGGATTACACCTGCCGAATCTAACAATGATACTGATGTTGCGTTCCAGACACAATTTTTAGCCCGTAAGTTACGATTTCAAGTCGCGACTCACAACTTGGTAGCGTTCCAGGCAAACGTTAGCTAGCGGCTACCTAACATTGACGTTAGCTTGCGCTAGCTGATACTAGCGATTTCTAGTCGGCGACATATTTTGGCCTTCATTTAATAAACATAACCTGTAGTAGTACACAATCGTATGTGTATTGTTTTGATAACAATGTGCGGAATTACTTTACGTTGCCTATTTATGTCTATTTATTTCTATTTCTCACCGTTAATCACCGGCGTCTGTACAGCATCAACAGGGGTCGCCATTGTTGTTTATTGTGTGTGTGGCGTCAAAAACTGTAACTGGGAGTACAACCATCTGGTACGAGTTCACGGGGAGTAAGTTACGGGTTTGACTGCCGTTCCAGGGCACTTTCACAGGTAGAAGGTTGTGAGAACATGGGTTACGGGTTGTCTGGAACGCAGCATTAGGTCACTACATAGACACCAAATACAGTTTACTGCAAATGCATTTTTATAGGTGCTTTATTTACAACAATATAAGGCACTTAAAACAGCAATGCCTGCGAACAATGCTCACCCAAGTAGAATATTTATACATTTTACTTTTTACAAACTTCTAAGGTCTAATTAAATGTACTTAGTTACTTTCCACCCATGTCAAGCAGTATGACAGAGTGATGTTTTACCTGGTATGACCTGAACAGAGAGGGCAGCTGTTCCAAACTCCCCCGTTGTCGTGTCCACGGCTCTGAGCTGCATTTAGGAAAAAAACAATTTTACAGCTTCAAAAAACTGTAAAATGTGTCAGTTAATGTACGCAGAGATATTTTACTGTGCTTGGTTTTTAGAAACGTTTTCACATCCGTCACCTGAAGCGCGAAGGACTCCGTCTTCACGACTCTCTTCAGGATCACAAAACCGTCCGAGGTGACGTTGACGTAGCTGCTGTACTGAACCTCGTACTTCACATCTGGATTCGCACCCTGAAACACACACACACACACACATACAAATAAAATGCACAAAAGACGGTAGAAGGTATTATCATTTTGTTGCTGTCTGGCGAAAACCTTGTATGTCCTAAACCGTTGCTTTTCAGGAAATTAAAAAAGACTAAAAAAGAAAAAAAAAAACATTTTATTGAGCTATTTTTCTCAAATCCAAAAATCACCTTGTAATTGTTTAAATATTTGTAAAACCCACAAACAGACACAACATACAAAAACGCACAGAAACGTCTCCACCTGCTCAGAAAACTCTTAGCTTTGGTTTACCGCTCCCTCATTTAATCAGTTCTCACTTTCAATATCTCTTCCTGGTACAACCAACTCACCATCAAACACAAAACAAGACTCTCACGTATAGTGAATCACGCTGCCAAAATAACTGGCTCCCCCATATCTCCCCAGAGTCAGAACTAAACAGGGGGGAGCAGCGTTCAGTTTTTATGTTCCTGTCTGGAACAAACTCCCAGAAAACTGCAGGTCTGCTGCAACTCTCAGTTGCCTTTCTTTAAATAATTGTTAATTTCTTATACTGCACTGTCAATTTTATTCTCGTCTTTTATCTAGTGGTATTTTTGAACAGATAACGGACATATTTCTGAGAATTTCTCCAATGCGGGTGTGAGATAGATTTTATAGCGACGGCTATATTGTAGGTAAAGAGAAGTGCTTCTGCTCTTGTTATGGGTAACAAGAATACAAAGTCACATGTTCCTGCGGGGCCCGTGGTGGATGAGACGGTAAAGAAATATGGTCCTGCCTGTTGTGTTTAATCATTTTTAACTGCTCTTTAATGTGTTTTTTTTTATCTGCTCTTTAATGTTTTATGTAAAGCACTTTGAATTGCCCTGTTGCTGAAATGTGCTATACAAATAAAGCTGCCTTGCCTTGCCTATCTGAGCTGTACAGCCGCTCAGTAATCAGGAAAGCCAACCTGATCACAGAGGACCCCTCTCACCTCCTCCATCACTCCTTCCAGCTACTACCATCAGGCAGGCGTTTTAAGGTACCACTGGCCTGCAAAAACATCTACAAGAAATCCTTCATCCCCTCTGCAATAGCTATACTGAACAGCACAAAATGAACTCCACAGTCAGCTGATACCTCAACACCCCATGTCTTGTTTTTATGTCTGTGTGAATGTCTCTTTGTGACTGGAGCCTTGTCAAAGACAATTTTCTGTAACCCTTATCTTATCTTATCTTATCTTAAAGGGTGACCAATGTTGATTTATGTAAAAAAAAAAAATTAAATGATGACGTGGAGATACAAGGTTTCTGCCAAACAGCGACAATATGCCATTTAAGGCTGTATTTCGTGATTTCTGACCACTAGGGGGCAGACAGAAACACAGCCCTGATGTACCAGTGACTTATTCATTTGCTTTAGCTAATTAGTTAGCAAACCACAACGCAAGCTCACACTGAAACACACTGAGAAACATTATCCTTCATTTGGAGTCGTGTTCATGTCAACCTGATTATTAACTTCTGAAAAAATGATCTGGCTCTTTAGGTGCTAGCTGTTTCACACCATCAACTCCTGCCATTTGATACTGGACAGGTAGAGTACGCTTTGGTTGTTTTCTTATAAAAGCAGCCTTCTACAGTTGAGTCTACAGAGGAGAGCTGACTAAATTATATTTGCAGCGTTGGAAACAAAACAAGGACATTTGAAAGCTAAAAGCTCAGTAGAGCTGCAGAGTTTGGTGTTACTTTCGACCCTGTCGCATTACATGTGCGTCATTTTGATGCCTTTGAATGACCTCTTCTGAAGAGTCCATCATGTTTTTTTTAATCCTCCGTGTCTCCTTGGCTACTAGCAACTGTGTGGAGGAGGTGGGGGGAGGAGGGGGGGGGTGTGTGTGGTGCGCCGTCACGTACGGTTGTATCATGTGGACGCACCAACAGTTTTGTTGTCATTACTTAGAATTCCTCATGAGGGCGACAGAAACTACGCACTACAGCTTTAAGTATTTTTTGTTCTTAAACAACCAAACTGTAAATGTTTTCACAACATTAACGTGTTTAAAACCGTGACTATTACATTCTCTGGTTTATATGAGGACGGAAAACGCTTTTGTATTAGAGGGTAGGAATAAAGAACCTGTTTTGTCGTATGGTTTGAGTACTTTAGCAAACAGTTGCTTATTTCCACATCTAGCAGTTACATAAAACATGTTCATTCATTAGAAGTCTTTGTGTTTGTGTCGACCTGATGAATGTCAGTCCAATATTATCTCACTTTTAGCTTTATGTTTGGTCTGCACCATCTCCTGAGAGAAATATCTGTCTCCTCTGCTGCTAAAAGCTCCACTATGTTTCAGAGATGTGCACTCGAGTCACTGGGACTTGGCCTCAAGTTGACTCTGCGAAGACTACATTTTTCAGGGAGGTTAAACACTCACAGCGGCGAAGTCCTCGTCCTGAGCTCGGACCCTGAAGGGCCGGTTGGTGCTTCGGTCTCGGAGGATCATGCTCTCAGGGATCGAGTTGCTGTAGATAAATCCTTCGTATCGCTCCCTCTCAAAGCGAGGAGGGTTCCTGCTCTTCTTCATCACGTTGATGGTCACCTGCGTCACCGCGAACTGATCCCTGTTGGTCACCTGTGACGCCTGATGGAGAGGCCAGGAGAGGATGACAAGTGAGTTACACCAAAGCCATGTCCATTTTCTCTGTCAAATGTTTTGCAGTAACTACTGTAAATAGTTTAATTTGTTAGTTTTTTTCATCCAAATCACCACAGAACTACAGGCCAAAAGATTATTTTACCAGAACAGTGAGAGTTATTGGGCCGACAATATCAGCAGCCTTAGCCATGGAGATGTTTCCTGTTTCCTCATCAATCTGGAAAATATTTCCCTCATTCCCTGATGATGAAGAAAAACACCATAAGTAACAAACATCCGTAAATCAACACATCATTCAGAAGGACCTCGTAAGCTAAAACTGATTCAGTCTAACCCAACAGCCCTGCAATAAATCACCCCTTCATGAAGGTACTTGTTTCATTTTATTTAACCTTTATTTATACAGGTAATCTCATTGAGACACAGGGTCTCATTCTCAAGAGAGACCTGTTTGGGTCGATGGTGTTTTAAGCCCCCAACGTCGACTTCAAGGCACCTATCCCTAACCCTAACCATTGCCTAATCCTAGTGCCTTCCAGGCAGTGCTGCGACGTTGGGGGCTTAAAACACCAAACACCACCTGTTTGGGACAATACACAACATCAGTTATAGACAGACAAACAGATTACAATAGTATTATCAAGATTTACCAAATAGTATATACAATATTTAAATGAAAGTGCCAAGTAGACTTAAAACACTCCAAACACATTCCAAAGATGTTTTTTTTTCCAGTGCCCTTAAAATGAGTTTAAAATCCCCTAGCGGGATCAAGCTGGACAGCTTTAGATCCTGCTGCAGTGTTATAATCTGAGTTATCTTCAGCTGTAAGGATAATATGTATGGAACATTCATTTGAACGATATTTTGAATGTTATTGGTCCTTGTGACCGTTTGAATTTTACAAGAATCATTGGGGGAATAAATTCTGGTTACACTTTACTTGAAGGTATCTACATAAAAGTGACATGACACTGTCATGAACGTGTCATAAACATTATAAACAAGTCATAAACGTTTATGACATAACGCTTCTTTCAGGAAGTGCCATTCGGTTTTTGTCATGACAAGTTAGGGTTAGGGTTAGGGTTCATGACAGGGTCATGTGTTCATGACAGGGTCATGTCACTCTTATGTAGATGCCTTCAAGTAAAGTGTTACCTAAATTCTTCCTAAGTACTTCTCCACATCCACAACTAAATAAGCAACCATTAAGGTTTAAGGTTAGAGGAGGAGGCCTCGGGGAAGACCCAGGACTAGGTGTAGGGTCTATATCTCCAACCTGGCCTGGGAACGCCTGGGGATCCCCCAGTCAGAGCTGGTGAATGTGGCTCGGGAAAGGGAAGTTTGGGGTTCCCTGCTGGAGCTGCAGCCCCCGCGACCCGACCCCGGATAAGCGGTTGAAGATGCGCTCTGTATCAATTGTTCAGTTCAAACCTCGGAGGATTCTGTAGCTGATCTGCTCACTCCGGTTCTTGTCTCCGTCTTTGGCAAACACTGGGCCGGGCTCCAGCACCAACGGCCCGTCCTGTGGATTAAAACCATCACACATTTCGTATTCATTCATACCAAGACTTTTTTTTTCTAACAGGGAGGCCTGAAATAGCAAAAACATCTGATGAGCCTTCAACATGTGTCGACTCAGGGGAAGTTAGAGAAGAAGTGACAGTTTTCACAGTTTCATCAACACCTCTCTCTACTGAGTATGAGTATGAGAATAACTTCCATCTGCCAACTGACTGAATAATTAACATAAGGTACTGACTAATGTTACATTCATGGACATTGATGAGATTTTATCTTTCTCACTAGAGAGAAAAAAAAGAGAGACCAATAATTGGTTAATCAAGCAGTTGTCAACTATTAAATTAATCGCCAACTATTTTGAGAATCGATTAATCGGTTTGAGTCATTTTTTTATGAAAAAAGGTAAAACTTCTCTGATTCCATCTTGTTAAATGTGAATATTTTCTAGTTTCGTCACTCCTCTGTGACAGTAAACTGAATATCTTTGAGTTGTGGATAAAACAACACATTTGAAGACATCATCTTGGGCTTTGGGAAACACTGGGAAAATGTTTTGATATTTTATAGACCAAACAACTAATCGAGAAAATACAGATTAACTTACATAGACTGATATGAAAATAATCGTTAGTTGCAGCCCTACATCTCACAGAGACCAAAACTAATGGTGCATTCAGGTTAAGTCAAATGTTTCCAAGCTAATCAATGATAAGTTTCCCTCAAAAGGTAAACACCAACAATAACAAAAAGTGAGAGGGAAAAAAGTAGGATTTTTTAAAGGGAGAGGGACATGTGCCAGACATTTTTGGAGTTTCCTTTTCACCTGAACTGCATGTGTTTAAAGGTGCTGTGAGGTGAAATATTATAAATCCAAATCCAGCTCAACTCAGATGCTCACTTCCTCCTCAGTCTGTTATGATTTGACACTTAAAAATAAAATTGAATTAAAATATAATTGGAAGTGGGAGATGTGGGAGATTGGCCGGAGAATCAGAGCAGCTGGGGCGGTATCACATTCACTTTATCGCACCGTTGTGACAAAAAGATGACATGTCATGACGGTAAGAATGACAAGCGGCCAAAATGGCTTTGCTCAGGAGGGTGGCTGGCATCTCCCCAAATAAATTTGGCAAGTAAAAAAACCAAGTGAGAGGGAGAAAAATAGGGTTTTGAAAAGTGAGAGGGACATGTGCCACAAATTCTAAATCCATATGCATATCCATATATCCAGTAAATGACAAAACTCAGATGCTCACCTCCTTCTCGGTGAGGTTGACTTTGCCTCTGTAGCCGGTGCTCACACACAGTTTGGCGATTCCCAAGTTGGTCCTCAAACAAGGCTGAAACCACGGAGGGCGGTTGTCAACATCCTTCACATGCACCGTGATGGTGGCCACGGATGTGAAGAAGGGCTCATCGGAGGCCGAACCCTCCAGCGTGTCCTGGAACATGTGACACATATTCACAGGTCAAAGGTCAGAGACAAGAAGGAAGTTGTTTTTTTATGAATGATGACTGTACCTGCACGTGGAGAACCAGAGAGATCTTCTGAACAACATCGTAGTCCAGGATGCTTTTCACAATTATCTTTGGAGTGTTGATGTTTTCTAGGCGGAAATATTTGTCCTGGTTTAACAGACAGAGAGACAAGAAAGACTCAATGACGTTCTTAATGATGAACTACACTTAGCAGCATCCTTTAAAACTAAGGTACAAAGTGATTTACATGAAGAAAGAAAAGCGAGATTAAAACATTTCAACAGTTAAATAAAATCTGGAAAATAAAAAACAGAAAAGGAAATGGAATAAAATTACACCACAAAAAAAATAAAAAAGATAAAATATTTTTAAATATAGGCTTGGAGAGGTGAAAAAGTTGTGGGACATCTGACAGGACAGGAGGGATGTAAGTCACATTTTTTCATGGGACATAGAGCAGAAGTAAGTCATTTATTTTGTATGTATATATTTGTTTTTCTGTATTTATTGTTTATTTCATATTAATGTTTAATATGTTTGTTTGTTTATGTATGCACCTTTCACAAGGCAAATTCCACATAGGTGTAATTTATTGTGGCAATAAATCCTTTTCTGATTCTGAGTGCGTGCGTGCGTGCGTGCGTGCGTGCGTGCGTGCGTGCGTGCGTGCGTGCGTGCGTGCGTGTGTGTGTGTGTGATTCTGAGTGTTCATAACAATGATGAAGAATATATCTGCAGACAGTGTTTCACATCATGTCTGGCTTGTGATGCATTCAAAACCTTACCCTAAATAAAAGTATGTAAGTATTATCAGCAAAATGTACTTCAATTAAAAGTAGTCATTGTGCAGTATAATGTCTCCCGTCAGTGTTTTCCTCTTCTATCTGATGTTCCTGGATTAATATTCCTGCCGCATTAATGTGTATGTTGCATTTTACTGCTGTAGATGTTTAAGGTTGTGCTCATTTTGACTCCTTTATATACTATAAGGGCTAGTTTAATCTACAGCAATGCATCATGGTCTATAAGATCATCATATGTTGTTAGCGTCGCTGTTCTGTGAGAACCACGTATCTCTAATAAGTTTTAAAACTTTTCATGGTGTCAGAAACACATCTCTGTTTTCAGCTTTGTGACGATGCATTTCCCAGCTGATCCCAGAGACTTTATTTAGCTTAAGAAGGAGGAGAACTTTCTCAACACATAAAGGAACACGTCATCCTTCAGTTTATCACAAACATTCAACATTAACACATCTGGAGATACATTGTTTTCACCGGACAGGAAGGGGGTGAAAAACTGTCATCTGAAAAGTTAAAGCTGTCAGACAAATGTAGTGAAGTGAAAAAGTACAATATTTACCTCTGAGATGTAGTGGCGTGAAGTAGAAAGTTGCATAAAAGGGAAATACTCAAGGAAAGTACCTCAAATGTGTACGTAAGTACTTGAGTAAATGTACCTATTAACATTCCACCACTACCTAAAGTTAAGAATGAACATACATGCTCAAACATAATTTTGTGTAACAGGAATGTTTAAATATTTTGTCAAATGTCATTTAAGTTGAATTCTCCACCAATAGATAAACAAACGTACCTACTTTTTGATTTTTCCAAAACATCTTCTTCTCTAAAACAGTGTTTCTCAAATTTTTTCAGAGGAAGGACCACTTACCCAACAAAAGAAAACTCACAGACCACCTAACTGCCAACATTTTCTCAAAAATAGTAGGCCTTCTACTTCAACAGTACATTACAAATAAGTTTTTACAAATAGCTGACTCACTCATTGTCCCTTTGCCATCCCAATGGAGAAAAATGGTGCTGCTTATGCTGAGAAAGCAGTAACCGTGAACTTTATTCCTGCGTAATTCCTTCAAATGTCACGCTGATCATTTGTGATGTAAATTGGAGGTATTGATGCAAAATGGTTGGCTTCATTGCTGAAGTCCGACAACACAGAAAACAACAGCCGATTCAAATAAATCATTTTTGAATTGATATATGAGGGGGTTTTTTTATATTGAAAACCACCCATCTATGCTCCACACCGTTAGGCTCTGGAGTCGCTTGCAGACAATTTAGGAAACACTGTTTAACATTTTAAAGTAGGTGTGTGGAAGACTTAGGTGCACATATTAGGTGGGGGGTTTAGGGGTCCTCCCTCAAGAAAATGCCAAGTTTTTTAATTTAAAAACATGCAATTTCACATCATTTTGGACTACTATTATCACCATATCTGTGTCTAAAATGTGGGAAAAGCTAGAGCAGATGATAAATAAATAACAGTCAAAAACCTTAAAGACAAAACTTGCTAAAGAAGTCCACTGGGGACCAACTACAATCATTAGATCCTAGAAAAATCTTTCAGTTACATTCATTTGGCTAAGGTGGTGCCCAAAACGGCTCGGGTGCTGCACCTAAACCTTATAATGGTAGGTAAAACCCTGAAAACACAATTTACCAAATCTACTCGCGGACCACCGCTCTTTGAGAAATAATGCTCTGAAATAATAAAAACCAGTGAGTGCAGCATCACTACATGGTTACGTTAGTATTGGTCTTACTGTTGCAGGCTCTAAGCGATAGTACAGGGGCTCTGAATCAACATCCGATGCTTCTATCAGTCCCACGCTGGAGTTGACAGGAAGGAGCTGCAGGAGACATAACTCAGAGTCAACACATCTCCGTTTTGTCCTTAATCCTATCTGAGTGATCGGATCACGAGTGGACAGCTCTAAGTTACATTACATGTCATTTAGCTGACACTTTTATCCAAAGTGACTTACAATTGCTATATATGTTACAGGTCACACGCCTCTGGAGCAACTATGGGTTAATTGTCTTGCTCAGGAACACATTGGTTGATGTATCACAGTGGGTATTGAACCCGGGTCTCCCACACCAAAGGAATGCGTCATATCCACTGCGCCATCACCACCCAAGTAAATACAGGTGAAAACGCACCCAGGACGCATTGTGATCCGATCACTTAGAGCACATTCGGAGATGGTCCCGTACTAGTCTCGCACTGCCAGACCTTCCTCCACAGCGCTGCGGAGGAAAATTTGTGTCCTGCTGTTGCCTGGAAAAGGCAGCCGCCGGTAGACAATAACCTTATTTTTAGTTTCATAAAACAGGATTTCATTTCCTATAGCCTACATTCTTCACAATAAAAGTCCCAGGTTATTTTGTTATGAAAGGACAATTCCAGCGCAAAATGAACATAGGGGTTAATAACATATGTGTACCGAGTCGACAGTTCTCTGGGACATGTTTTCATGCTAATCAAATGTGTCTCTAGCTTTTAACATGCTACCGCAAACAGGTGGTTAGCTGCTAATGCTACCTTTTGGGGCAGATGGTAAATGGCTATTTTATACCACTAACAACGCTCAAAATATCACCACACTTCAACGGTAGCATAATGAGGGTCCTTACATGTAAACCGACGCATTGAGAACTTTGTAAGTGTACAGATAGATTATAAAGACAGTAGCATTCATGTTTACATGCAGGCGCCATCTTGGAAAAAAAAAAAAAGCAGTGGAACGACGAACACCATGTAACCAGCAGCATAGCTCAAACACAAAGTTCTCAATTATTTGGTTTACATGTAGGGACTCTCATTATGCTACCATTGAAGTGTGGTGCTATTTTGAGCCTTGTTAGTGGTATAAAATAGCGATTTACCATCTGCCCCGAAAGGTAGCGTTAGCAGCTAACTACCCGTTTTCGATTAGCATGAAAACATATCCCAGAGAACGTTCGACTCGGTACACATATGTTATTAACCCCTAGGTTCATTTTGCTCCGGAACTGTCCTTTAAAAGCTTTTATTATGAGGCAGCAAAATCAAGAAATACATGAAACACCAGCAACACTCACCTCATTCACTTCCAGTACGTAGTGGCTTTGTGCAAAGTTTGGAGGGTTATCGTTCACGTTTTCAACCAGAACTTCAACAGACTCGCTCACCTTGAAGGGAAGAAGCGACCGAATCATCAGAAACAAACACACAAACAAACAAAGAGTGTCTTGACCTTCTCACCGCTGTTTAAAATCCATTTTCTTGGTTCACTAGATAATGATCGGCTTCTTTGTTGACAAGCTTTGTTGTGATATTGTGTTGGTTTCACTCACAGATTTGGAGCCGTCTCTGCTGCACTGCACCCACACCACCAGAGCTGCACTGTGGAACGACTGACAAAAACACACAGCACTTTTAACATACTTTGACTTCATTTAAACACAAGTACGGATGATAGTTAAGTTGCCATAATTACGTAAATTATTGGCCAAGGAGTTCTCTTGCAGGACATTACATTTCCTTAGATTTTAAATCGATACATAATCAAATATAGTATTTGCTAAAATTTGATTTGGTTTCATTTTGAAGTTACGGTGATATTTGAACCCTTCATGCTGTTACTACCCGGTTAATTTAAAGGTCCCACATTAAGTAGATTCAACTTGTCTTCTCTTTATAGTGATGTTAAGTAGAGATACTTAGTTAAGGCATTGTTTCATTTTTATTTTGTTTGAGTTGTTCAAATCACATCCTTCTAAAGTCTCTCATCATTTATTCACCCAGTTTCAGACTATCTTCAGGAAGTGCATCACAAACTGAACTGGGCCCTGATTGGCTTCCTTCACTGAAGAATCCCTGAAATCTGTCCAATCAGGTCAGTTAAAATAATTGAAAGTTCACAGCTACCACACCAAGGATTCTCAAAAACAAAATGCGCCAATGGTATAATGGTACACGAAAAGTGGATGGATATATATATATATATATATATATATATATATATATATATATATATATATATATATATATATATATATTACATTTACATAAATTTATTATTATTTAGTTTTGTCGACATAGATACACAGCTTTACAAATATTAGTTTTGTTAGGCTTATCTGTGTTGCCAGATCTTGCGAGAGTTTGTTCCAAACAGTTAAAGTTAATTTTCTCCACATGTGTCCGTCTGAAAAATGCCATTTTAGCGTCAGAATGTTCTGGAGATATGTGGCTTGTGAAGAATAAATCAAAATGTTACTTTGGTGACTATGGGGCGAAAGAGTCGCTCATAATCTGTGTTCACGTTCACTTCTCCCATTGGGATCAATACACTCGGAACCTGCCGCTAGTCTCCTAAAGAGGCGTGGCCGTGGTGGAGCCCACGTGACATAGAATCAGCTGATATTAGTTTATTGATATATGAGTATCGTTGTATATTTTGACCGAAAAGCAACAAGACATTGCAGCACAGAAACTGTAAAATGTTCCACTCACAGTACATTTCTTGTCACACACTTAAGGGATCTTTATCAAAATGTTTGCTCAATGTAAACGACTATCAGCTGATAGTTTTAAACTCTGGCTGTAATCACCTCATAGTCGAGTCCTTTCTTTACCATCAGGGCGTTCCCTTTCAGGTAGAACAAATCTTCAGGGTTCACGGTGACGGTCAGCGTCACATCACTCCCGGAGAGGATTTTTACCACCTGGACGTCAGCCGTGTTGTTTTCTGGGACCGCCACGGGGCCCGGAGGAACCGTGCAGACTGAGAGAGGGGAGAGGCAACAGATAAGTCAGGTTTTAGAGAGTAGAGTTAGAATCTACATCAGGCCTGCAACATTAAAGGTCCAGTGTGTAACATGTTTAGTTGTTCATTATCAAAATCTGTGTTGCCCGTTCACAAACTTGTCCTTTTTCATGAATATTTACCACCACCATCAATTCCAAGTATTCCCTTTGGCTTGAAATTTTACATTTGCATTTGCATGAACTGGGGTAGATGCTCCATATTCATGCGCCATCTTGAAATACGTTTGCCAGTAAGGGACATACAGGACATACTGCTCCGCCTTTTGCGTTTTCGTGCGATGCTGCTAATGCTGCTAATGCTGCTAATGGGTATCGTCACTTCCCGGCCCCGGCAAGTTTGAAGAAGGAAACATGGAGGAGCACACACACCCAAAATCCAAATTTCAGGAACAGGAGTCTTCTTCTTCGCCCAGAAAAAGAAAAAGGATATAGAAAAGAGCAAGAGACCGGCTTTTTTGAGCATGAAGGCTACCGTAGCTGTAATACGTACTTTGAACTGCGTGGCGTGAGAGAGTTGAGCGCGATATATGATCTCAATGCTAGATGGGAGAAATTCCTACACATTGGACCTTTAAGTCTAGGAGATCTTAATCAAATAAAACAAAGATTTGTGGGAGGAAAAACAGGATTAATCATCTAAAGAGATGAAGCTCTACAGTACATGCAGATATGATTATTATAAGTTTGTGTCTCCCCTTAACCCTTGTGTTGTCTTCGGGTCAAATTTGACCCGTTTTCTAAATCTCTATTTTAGAAATATGGATTTCTTTTTAACTACCTAATTTTATTTACCCAAAAAATAACATAGATGGATGATTCCATACAACGCGCTTCTCAAGTACAACAAAAGATCGGATCGGGACGGGGACCATCTCCGAATCGAATAAATTTTAGGTGTTTTGTTCAATGTTTTAGCATTTGAAAACAAAATTGAAAGGTTTTTTGAAATCTGAACGTTGACATATAAAAGTCTGCGATGATCCTTCCTTTAATATTAGTCTAAAATAATTCATAATTTCTGCTTTTTTAACTCAAGAATTAGGTATAATTTCATATAAATGAGGTTTATTGACCATGAATTCCAAAAATAAGTGTAAAACTAGTAATAAGTTGGTGTTTGTGGTGTGTATAGGCTATATGGTAGTGAAAAGAAGTGTTCAACGGTAAAAAAAGCGGCTTGAAAAAAAAAAACATTGAAAAAAGTGTCGAAAAAACGTGAGAAAAAGTGTTGATTTTCAGTTCTGACCCAGGAGGACCTGCGTGCATGGTCCAATGGAAGACAACACAAGGGTAAACATGGGCTACAATGGGAAATTGGCCTCACTGATTTCAGTATTTTTCAATACTTTCCACCCTTGGATTTCTTAGGACTTTTTAAATGTGATAGAGGAGACTTTTATGATACTAGATCAGTTGAAATAATTTCAATTTGTGTGGGGTCATGTTGCATAATGCCTGTACTATTTACCCAATCACACACACAAACCGTACACTGGTGGAAGTATAAGTGGCCTACATTTGCTGTACCTAAGTACTTGTAGTTTACTTGAGTATTTTCTTTCCATCCCACTTTCTACTTCTACTCCACTACATTTATCTGATAAGTTAGCTTTAGTTACTTTGATTCTTGTGCAAAACAGTAAAACATTATATCTAACTTTGAAACTAAACTAAGTGTGCTGCATGGTGGGATGAACCTGTTTATAAATGTTAACCTGTACTAACGTCTTGCTGCTTCCTGTTGTTTCTCTGCATGGCTTCTTGAGAATGCTTATTTTGTTGCTGTTTCTGTCTTTATGGCATCTTGTTGTCTTCTGTATGTAGATGTTAAAGGTGCTCTAGGTAGGATTGCAAAGATCCAGGACTTAGCTAAAAAATTTGAACATTGACAACTTCTCAGTCCCTCCCCCCTTTCCGCTAAAGCCCAAAACGGTCTCCTAAGCCCCTCCCCCCACATGGGAGAATGAATGCGTGTGCATGAGCAGTGATAGACATGCAGTTAGACACCCCCCCCTGGCCCTGATTGGTGCATCTGAACAGGGAGCTGTGGATTTTTGCAAATCACACTACAGGCTGTAGGTGGTGCCAGAGGAGCCAGATTTCTTTTTAAATGACCTGCTTCATGTAGTTCTACTGGAACATAGGGTCAGTTTCAGCAAATATGACACAAAGTTAGTTTTATAAGTCTTACTTACTGCACCTTTAACCTTTAGCCCATGAATGTGTGGTTGTTTCCTGTTGCTCTGGTTTCAAAACATCTCGCCAAAGGACTACAGTTGAAAAATAGCCGGCTGGCTAACACTGGCATCTTTACAGAAATGTTGTTGATTGTGTGTTGTCCTAAATAAATAAAGGAGCCCGATATAAACTATAATAATAAAGGTTTGACACAGGCCCCTCCGCAAGGTAGGGCCAAAACATTACAGTAGGTTATGTAATGAAACACAACCTGCCACTTGATATTGTACTTAAAGGGATAGTTCAACCTTTTGAGAAACATTGACTTTCTGGTGGAGAGTTACTGTAAATGAGAAGACACTTCATGTCTGTACGGTGCAGCGGTGGAAGAAGTATTCAGATCCTTTACTTGAGTAAACGTACTAATACCACACTGAAAAAAATACTCTGTTACAAGTAAAAGTATGTCAGTATTATCAGGAAAATGTAAATAAAGTATTACAAGTAAAAGTACTCAATGCAGAAAAATCCTCATATTTTTGAAACTGGAAACGATCCAACCAGTTGTGTGTTTAATGGTCTAATCATTACATCTGGACTTGTAGGCCATTATATTGTTGGGTAGTTTAATTTATAATAAAACATCAAATTTGCGACGCAAAAATCACCCTTTATTGGTGTGTAGAACGCTCCGGGCAGAGCAGCAGCTACGCAGCGCTTTAAGATGACGTAGTATTAAGAGAGACAACAGTAGCGAGTAGTATGAAAGACCGAAATTCAGCGTAGGGAGGGTGGTTGGGGTGGTGGATGGGTCAAACCACACAGGACTTTCCCTTTGTGTCCCGCGTGTCACTTTACCTAAACCCAACTGTCCCGTTCTTCTTTACCTAAACCCAACTGTCCCGTTCTTCTTTACCTAAACCCAACTGTCCCGTTCTTCTTTTCCTAAACCCAACCGTCCCGTTCTTCTTTACCTAAACCCAACTGTCCCGTTCTTCTTTATCTAAACCCAACTGTCCCGTTCTTCTTTATCTAAACCCAACTGTCCCGTTCTTCTTTACCTAAACCCAACTGTCCCGTTCTTCTTTATCTAAACCCAACTGTCCCGTTCTTCTTTTCCTAAACCCAACCGTCCCGTTCTTCTTTTTCTAAACCCAACCGTCCCGTTCTTCTTTATCTAAACCCAACCGTCCCGTTCTTCTTTATCTAAACCCAACTGTCCCGTTCTTCTTTATCTAAACCCAACTGTCCCGTTCTTCTTTACCTAAACCCAACTGTCCCGTTCTTCTTTATCTAAACCCAACTGTCCCGTTCTTCTTTTCCTAAACCCAACCGTCCCGTTCTTCTTTATCTAAACCCAACTGTCCCGTTCTTCTTTACCTAAACCCAACTGTCCCGTTCTTCTTTATCTAAACCCAACTGTCCCGTTCTTCTTTTCCTAAACCCAACTGTCCCGTTCTTCTTTACCTAAACCCAACTGTCCCGTTCTTCTTTATCTAAACCCAACTGTCCCGTTCTTCTTTATCTAAACCCAACTGTCCCGTTCTTCTTTTCCTAAACCCAACCGTCCCGTTCTTCTTTTTCTAAACCCAACTGTCCCGTTCTTCTTTATCTAAACCCAACCGTCCCGTTCTTCTTTTCCTAAACCCAACCGTCCCGTTCTTCTTTTTCTAAACCCAACTGTCCCGTTCTTCTTTATCTAAACCCAACCGTCCCGTTCTTCTTTACCTAAACCCAACTGTCCCGTTCTTCTTTACCTAAACCCAACTGTCCCGTTCTTCTTTATCTAAACCCAACCGTCCCGTTCTTCTTTATCTAAACCCAACTGTCCCGTTCTTCTTTATCTAAACCCAACCGTCCCGTTCTTCTTTATCTAAACCCAACCGTCCCGTTCTTCTTTATCTAAACCCAACTGTCCCGTTCTTCTTTACCTAAACCCAACTGTCCCGTTCTTCTTTATCTAAACCCAACTGTCCCGTTCTTCTTTTCCTAAACCCAACCGTCCCGTTCTTCTTTTTCTAAACCCAACTGTCCCGTTCTTCTTTATCTAAACCCAACCGTCCCGTTCTTCTTTACCTAAACCCAACTGTCCCGTTCTTCTTTACCTAAACCCAACTGTCCCGTTCTTCTTTACCTAAACCCAACTGTCCCGTTCTTCTTTACCTAAACCCAACCGTCCCGTTCTTCTTTTCCTAAACCCAACTGTCCCGTTCTTCTTTACCTAAACCCAACTGTCCCGTTCTTCTTTACCTAAACCCAACTGTCCCGTTCTTCTTTACCTAAACCCAACCGTCCCGTTCTTCTTTTCCTAAACCCAACTGTCCCGTTCTTCTTTTTCTAAACCCAACTGTTCCGTTCTTGTCCTGTGTGTCACGTAAACGTACTTTTTATAAGCCCACCCAACATCTTTTCTTAAACCTAACTGCGTCAAAAGTGAAAACAATAGTCCCGACCCAGCGTGCTTAGATAAAGCGTGTTTAGATAAAGCGAGTTTAGATATGACGCTAAAGGAGACTTTTAGCATCAATAACTGCATGTGTTTTGTGTGCAAACAGTTTAATGTGTAAAGTAACTAGTAACTAAAGCTGTCAGATGAATGTAGTGGAGTAAAAAGTACAATATTTCTCTCTGAAATGTAGCGGAGTAGAAGTAGAAAGTGGCATGAAAAGCAAAGACAAGTAAAGTACAAGTACCTCAACATTTGTACTTTAAATACAGTAATCACGACTCAAAGTTGTGTGAAGTAAACCTAAATTAACGGCAACACTTCTGTATTTTCTTTGTTAAAGCATTAGTTCCCAACTTGGTATTCAGGAACCCTTAATGGGTCCCAAAAGCAGACCAGATGATAAAATGGATAAGAAAGAAATGAAATGAATGAAAATAAAATTTCAGTTGCATTAAGTCCATTTTCTGTTTTTTTTTTGTGTAATTTCATGTTTTTTTTGTAGTGACATACTGAATTCTTTGACTTCTTCAGGCCTCTAAAAATCCTTTGGAAAAGAAAAACATCTTCTCTTTTCATTATGGATCACAAGTAGACATAGGGTCCCTGAAGGTTGGGAACCCCTGCTTTAGAGGAGCAAAAATTAAAATCATCATCTGTCTTTCTTACTGGCTCTCAGTTATACAGTATCTTGTTTGTTTAAGCTGCACAATAAGCTAATCCAAACCTGCTGATGAGTCAAATCTTTAGGTTTATGTCAAGTCTGAATGTGATTATTTCATTGGTCTGCTATGTTGTGCTTTATTTGAGTGTTTCTTTCATGCTGCACTGAAATCAAATCCCACGACTTAAGTTGTGTGGAGTAAACATAAATTAACCCTTTGAGAGGCTTCTATTTTTCTAAAGCATTGGCTCCCAACCTGGGGGTCAGACCCCCCCCCCCCCAGTGGGCCACATGATCTGATCTGAGAGGGGGGGGTCACCAAATGAATAAAGGAATATAAAAAAAGAGTATTTCAATTGCACAGAGTTCATTTCCTTTCACTTTAGTGTAATTTCTGCGTTTTTCTGGTGAAATACTGAATCCTTTGACCTCTTTAGGTCTCTAAAAATCATAACGAGGGACCACAAGTAGACATAGTGTCCCTAAAGGTTGGGAATCACTGCTTTAAAGGAGCAAAAAAATTGAAAACATCAACTGTTTTTTTCTCCCTGGCTCTCAGCAGCCTCATCAACATCCACATCCCTCCGTGCCCTCGACAGATGACACCCTGCACAGAAATCAGAGCTCTACTCACGTCTTTCGGCCGGACAAACTGTACAAAAGCAGACGACGACGACGACGACGCATCCGAGGAGAACGTTCACAGGTTTGCTCTTCGATTTCAGTTCCATGTCCTGATTTCAGACGCACTAAACAAATGAAGTCCCAGAGGAGGATGAGGAGCCCGTGGTACCAGCTGGTACTCGTCCACATAATGCCCCGTCTGTGCTGCCCGGCGAGTGGGAGTCGACTACAGTTGCAATGTTTGTGACTTCATCTTACGGGCACATATTGCACTAAGCGCCTGCCAGCAGAGGATTCGCAGCCTCCTACTAAAATACTTGCATCTGTTTTAGCTGGATGGGCCAAATTGAATTGGTGGCCCTAATGCATTCTGGGAGGAATCCAGCACAGGAATGCTGGCAGCTGAAAACATTTCTCACATAAATACTCTTCAGGTTAGACCTGTTAAAGACCTGTTACTGCACACAAATAAACATACTAACACAAGTACATTTACTCAAGTAGTGTAGGGAAGTAGAAATTCAAGATACTTGTACTTTGGTATTTCCATTTTATGTAACTTTATACTTACTTCTCTACATCTCAGAGGTAAATATTGTACTTTGTACTCCACTACATTTGTCTGACAGCTTTTCAGGTGACAGTTTTTCGTCCCCTTCCTCTCCAGAGACAACCATGTATCTCCAGATGTTGAATGCTTGTGATAAACTGAAGGATGAAGTGTTCCTTTATGTGTTCAGTAGATTAAGCTAAATAAAGTCTTTAAAAAGCCTCTGGGATCAGCTGAGAAATGCATCGTCACAAAGCTGGAAACAGGGCAGTGTTTCTGACACCATGAAAAGTTTAAAACTTGTTAGAGATACGTGGTTCTCACAGGACAGCGACGCTACAAACATATACTGTATAATGATCTTATAGACCATGATGCATTGCTGTAGATTAAACTACCTAACATTATATAAAGGAGTTAAAATGAGCACTTCTCGGGCGCCTGGATAGCTCAGTTGGTAGAGCAGGCACCCATATGTAAAGGTTTACTCCTCAACGCAGCAGGCCTGGGTTCAACTCCAACCTGCGGCCCTTTGCTGCATCTCTCTCCCCTTTGATGTCTTCAGCTGTCCTGTCAAAATAAAGGCCTAAAATGCCCCAAAAAATATCTCTAAAAAAAATGAACAATTCTTCCACCACTGCCTATACAACTACAGTGACCAGCTGTTTTAGGAAATGACTGACACTTTAAAAAAAATAAACTATATATTTGTGTTTTGAAAGATTTTCGTCTTCAGTAGGAACCAATACTCTGCTGCACAGACAGGAAGTTGGACAGTGTTGACAGATGGATGAACACTTTGTTCTTTTCATGGGATTTGTTGACAATAAAAAAAAAACATATTGCCAGCCTTATCCTCCATTTTATCAGTGATAGATGATATTGATCTGCTGACAACCGATTACACAAGCACAAATTCAAGTTTCAAAAATGATTTCCTCTCCTTCCTGTCTGATCCCTCGCTCAGTAATAATGACACAAAGTTACGCTGGCACAAACTGGGACACATAACGGCTTCACATGTGGACAAGGCACCACTGTGCGCACGCACACATACACACACACACACATACACACACACACACACACACACACACACACACACACACACACACACACCATCTCCTCTGTGTGGGAACAACAAGCTCACAGTGTCATTATGTTACATGAAGCCCATACATAATGTTTCCATGCAGAGATGCTCCTCACTAACACTGAACACACACACACACACACACACACAGTGCATGGCACTATCTTTGTGGGGACCCGTCATTGACATAATGCATTCCCTAGCCCCTTACCCTAACCTTAACCATCACAACTAAATGCCTAACCTTAACCCTTACCCTCACCCTAACCATAACCTAATTCTAACCCTAATCCTACATTAACCCTCAAACAGCCCTTTAAAATTGTGGGGTCCAGCATTTTGGCCCCACAAAGCTGTCCGGACTCCACAAGTATGCTGGACTCACAGTTTTTGGACCCCACGAATGTAGTTAAACAAGGACACACACACACACACACACACACACACACACACACACACACACACACACACACACACACACACACACACACAGCTTCTCCCTGTGCTGCTTTCCCGTCTGACCACCGGGAGGAGCCTTAACATCAGCGACTGTCAGCTCCTCGATTTCAATTTCCAATACAACTTTATTTGTCCTGGCAAGGACCAAGTGCGCAGCAGCTTGAACAAATACACACAAAATAAACAGGTTAGGAAGAAAGAAAGAACACTAATAACCACTCAAATCAATTGAAGGCTGTAAGTTTAAAAACTAAATGTGGAATTGATAATACATCCACTCATTATAAATATACAGTAAATATCCAAGTCCAAGTCTTTATATAAGCATTTCTTTAAACGTCAATGGAGCAATTGAACGGGGAAAATCACTTCTGGAACCAAAGCTGTTCAAAAACCTCTGACAATACTTCTTGTATTCTACCTGTACATATTTGAGCAAGCCAAAAACATAGAAATAAAAGCCAAATGTTACATGTTATAGTCCAGAATGGCATATTTTTATATAACTAAGGATAAGAAAGGTTTCTAAGAAACATTTCAGCCTCACATGGTGGGGGTTTAAACTTTTGTTCTTGTCTGTGTTTATGAAACTTTGGACTTGTAACTGACCCATTTTTATATAAAAATGGTGATGTAATTGTGACTTGGGGTTGGTGGGGTTTAGCAGGAAAGCTAATCTCATTAGAGACCTACTTAATAGTGTTAATAGTGTTCTTGTTCCACATAAAGCAGACAGAGAGAGAGAGAGAGAGAGAGAGAGAGAGAAGCTGGGCCTTGGCAGTAAATATAAAGAAAACTAATGTCATGATCTTTCAAAAGCTCCCCAGATTTATAAACCTCTGACACGTAGTGGAGCAGAAGTATAAAGATGCATGAAATTGAAATACTCTAGTCCCTCGAAATTGTACTTAAGTAGAGTACCTTAGTAAATGTACTTGGTTACATTCAGGGGATAAATTGGCGCCGGAACGATCAGGAATGGCGTTCTGGCACCTTCGATTATAAAATAAATACATATAATTTGCCGTTTCACACATAATGTGTAAACAGAGTTCATTTTTCGTGCAGCCTGTCGTTCCTCCCAGCTGATGCCGGCGAGTCAGTCAAATAATCCGAGAGTAATGTCACCCCTCGACCCGCCACCCATTCTCATCCCTTCCCTTCAGTTTGTTCACTCGCAGATAAACCAAGATTAGTCTATATCCACGACGTTCCACTTCTGGGATTGCTCCGATGCCGCCGGAAATTCCACCGGATGTCCGTCACCTTCCTCTTTCTTTGTGTTGGCGTTCTAAACTCCGGTGGATTTCTGAGGACTATGGTTAACTGCTCCTCAGATCTCTGCAGGGTAAATCCAGACAGCTAGCTAGACTATCTGTCCAATCTGAGTTTTCTGTTGCACGACTAAAACTACTTTTGAACGTACACACGTTCCACCAAAACAAGTTCCTTCCCGAGACTATTTTGCAGAGGCGCCGTCTCTCCGTCCAGCGCTTAGCACCGCCCATGACGATTGTGATTGGTTTAAAGAAATGTCAATAAACCAGAGCACGTTTTTCTCCCATCCCAGAATGCTGTGTGGACTAGCCAGACCCTCCTCCACAGCTCTGTGATGGAAGGTCTGGCAATGCGAGACTAAGCCAAGATAGACTCACAGCGCTCAGCATCATCTAACGTGAGCTATCTAACGTTACATTTCACCTCTCACTATTGACCGGTCTACTAGTATACAGATATTTTTGGAAAGGATATTCTAATCAATCAACCTCTATCAAATATGTAGAAATAAAGAAATAATTAGCTACTATTGTTTGATTTGTTTACACCTTCAAAGGAAAATAGGCTCATTACACGTGCTCAGAATCTTTATTGTATTGTTGACGCAGCCTTTATCACCATCTACTGGCCCGGCAAGTGTTTGGAGTCCTTTTTGCATTTTAGTGTGGGCGCAGAAATGTTGTCAAACTAAGCTTGTGTGGACAGAATCTGGCCCGAGGCATAAGACATGATGCTGTGATCTGAGAATCAACACTGATTGGCTGCAATTAAACTTTGAAATTAAACTCTGAAATCTGTCCCGTTCTTGCATCATGCTCCTGCCTGACCTGCGTCTTTAGTGACAAGTCACCTGTGGCTGACCCTGTGACATCACACGCTGAGGATTATGGGACGCAAGTCTGTCACAGGGGTGTGACGACATGGGAAACAAGTGTGAATGACAAACTGAGCGTCTGCTGAGTCTGATAAGCTTTAAAACACACACACACACACACACACACACACACACACACACACACACACACACGTGAGAGCATAAAACAAGCAAAACCCAAATTGTCTGTGCTGCTGACCTTTGACCAACAGAGCAGCAGGAGGGGGTTGTTGCTTTTCATTCATTCGTGCCAGTTTAGCAGGTGACTTTAAAGCTATAGTGTGTAGTTTCTTTCGCCCCCATGACAAATTCCAAGTATTGACAACAAAACTGTCGGCGTGTCCACATGATACAAGTCTTACGTGACCACGCACCACCCCCACCCCCTCCTCCACACAGTTGCAAGCAGTCAAGATGGACACGGAGGATTAAAAAAAACATGATGGGCATTATCTTCACTCGAGTTTCTGCACGGGAAAGTCACCAGATGCCACAATCTTCTGATCATAGTCATACTGAGAAATCCAGAGAGAGTTGTGTGGAGCTGATAGTCTTAATTAGCTTTGTAGCAACTCAATTGGCAATGGCTTGAATGTAACGGACGTTCATTAATATCAAAAAGTTACGCACTAAAGCTTTAAAGTGGCTATAATCAATATTTTGATTATATGATATGATGAACAGGGAAACACTCAAGCTGTTCTCATGAACCATTCATACATTAAGGTACAGAAAAGAACAGCAACACACAGAGAGCAGACAACATGGAAATGTACTCCCATTGATTCAGACTGAAGCTGTGCTCGAAACCGTTCCCTATCACGGAAATAGTATATAATATAATAATATAATACTATATAGTGTGTTCGCCATTTTGTAGTGGTGTTCGAATTCTCCGCGGTTAATTTCATTCACTATCTAGTCCACTTTAAGATACCCACAATGCACTGCTAATGTGAGTGTACCCGATGTACCCTACATTTTACTCCCATATACCACAATGCAACGCCGTCTTGTTTTCCCCAAGGAGAAGAAGAAGCAGCTGCACCCCGACAACTGAAATGGAAAAATGGAGTGCACTTTCGTTTCTAAACAGTGGAAATGTAACATGCAACATATATATATATATATATATATATATATATATATATATATATGTATATATATATATATATATATATATACAACCTTTTACTATTCTCCTGGGTGCTCGCTTTGTTTCAGGGACGTATTAGAAGTAATTTTGTTTGGGTTTGTTTACATGATGCTGGGCGGGCCCGCCTCCGTCACACAAACAACGGGCACATCTTCTGGCACACGTCAATGATGTGTTTTCAGTGAGTGTCCGAAATCGTCGTTCCATATATAGTTCACTATTTAATAAACACTATATAGGGAATAGTGAGTGAGTGAGGGAGTGGTTTCCAACACAGCTTAAGTGTATAACAGAGTGAATTTTAAATAATTTGGTATCTTCTTCTTCTATATCATCTCGAATATGTCAGTATGTTCACATCCACATTTTTATGCACATCATTTGCAAAACTTAGTGGAAAGAATAAAGCTTTTAAAGTTTTGGCAGAGGTGGAAAACTTGGTGTATAGGAAGCAACATGCAGCAAAGTACAACGCAACCCACAAATAAATGGTGATGTACATGAAGCGTCACTGAAGACCTGAAGACATCAGATGTGTGGAGCGATGAGGAGACTGTCATCTTTCTCACATTAATACATGAAACATATATTTACATCATGTTTTCTACTTTGTTTTCTACTGTTTAAGGTTCGACTTGCATACTTAGTCCAGTATTCTTCTGCAGTGGTTTATGGGCAACACAAACTGTTTCTCTCGATGAACCAACTAATATTCATTGGAAAGAAACCCGCGTTAATTCCCTTTTTTTGTGCAGATTTTCCGGAAATTCGGTTAAAATTTTGACAGAATCTTGAAACTTGTTTCTGCCCCAAAGTGCAAGATTTGTGTCTTAACAAACTGTGACCTATGATAGATAAATCATGACACAATCCCTCTAAAACACTATTTCTATTTTTTTTTTTTATTAACGTATGTAGCAGCAGAGCTACAACACAATTAATTAGTCTCGCTTTGCCAGACCTTCCTCCAAAGCGCTGTGCAGGAGGGTCTGGCTAGTCCACACAGCATTCAGGGATGGGAGGAAAACGTGCTCTGGTTTAATGGCATTTCTTTAAACCAATCACAATCGTATTGGGCGGTGCTAAGCGCCAGAGAAAAACCACGGTGCCTCTGCAAAATAGCCTCGGGAAGGAACTTGTTTTGGTGGAACATGTGTACGTTCAAAAGTTGTTTTGGTCATGCAACAGAAAACTCAGATTGGACAGATAGTCTAGCTAGCTGTCTGGATTTACCCTGCAGAGATCTGAGGAGCAGTTAACCATAGTCCTCACAAATCCACCGGAGTTTAAGGGGGCTTTCACACCTACCTTGTTTGGTCCGGACTTTCGGACTTTTCAGTTTGATCCGAACCAAAATTACAGCTGTGAAACCTCCCCCGGACCATGGTCTGGACCAATCAGCCGAAATTTGGTCCAGCCAAATGAGGTGTCTCGGTCCGGATCAAACTGAACCATGGTCCGGTTCTTTCATAGTGTGAAAGCATTTTTTGGATGGTTCAGACTTTCTGGCCATATACAGGTGTTATAAGACCGGGGAAGCTCCTTTAAGGAACAGCTGTCAGTGCTTAGTTTGTAGCCTACGTGAGAGAGAGTGTGCAGACAGCTGTCAGCTATCAGAGCAGAATATAAATCAGCAGTTTACTTGTTAAGTGATTGGCCTCGTAAATGTACAGTGTAGGTTTCCATTTGTCTCTAAATAAATGCTCCAGATAGAAAGTTCCCGTGTCTTGCTTTTCAACATCACAACAAAACAAAAAGTGCCTCTATTTTTAAGCCCATTCTGTTAATTCTGTAGTCTATATCCTTGACGTTCCACTTCCAGGATTGCTCCGTGGCCTCTGGAAAATCCACCGGATATCTCTCATTTAGGCCGGATATCCGTTACCTTGGGCTTTCTTTGTGTTGGCATTTTAGGGCATTTTCACACCTGAAAGCCGCGGCAGTAGGGGAGAGCAGCAGTCAGTTGAAAAAACTCCGACACAGAGAGAGGATACGAGAGGACGGGGAAGCCCGTCTACAAACCAATCAATTATAAGTATCTGGAGACGCAGCTCACGTATGTGATGACGGCAGGACGTAGTTTTGTCACGTAGAGATCTTTAGTGCGCTTGCATAACTGCAGTGTGAAACCAAGACTTACTGGATCAAATGTAGACAATGTAACAAAAACATGAACCTTGGTCCGGACCTTGGTTCAGACTTTCAGGTGTGAAAATGCCCTAAAATGCCAACACAAAGAAAGCCCAACTGTGTCTTTATCGTCTTCTAGTGTTCCTTTATCTGCTTCCACTGTGTTTTTATCGTCTTCTAATGTGTCTTTATCTTCTTTTAACGTGTCTGTTGCAGCTGTAAGCAGTCCAACAAAGTGCTGCCGCGAGGGACTAAACACTGAGAGAAGCATAAGCACACTGTGACGCGCTCAAGATTGTATTGCAATTATTTAATCCTCCACATGTAAAATACAACTAGCACTGCAGTTACCAAATGTAAAGTTACTTTGTGAGTCGAAATAAGTGCGTTAGTGCGGCGGTCAATAGAAAGTGTGTCAACAAGCGACAAAGCCACTTAGGGGGAAAGGAAGGAGGGCTAGATAAAATACATTAGACATATATACAGTTTAAAATGACATAAAATAGCATTAAAGTAAGAACTAAAATTGGCAATGAGAACACAGACAATCAATCAATCATAGTCAACAAGTATAACAAGAGAAGTGCACTGGTTGTTTTATATCTATGGGTACATGGGTACATGGGTACAAGAGGGAATTATGATGTAGAAAGCAACTGCATATTTTGGAAAAAGTGGTCAGGTTTCATCCCTGGGAAGCTCACCACCTTCCTCTCCACACACACACACACACACACACACACGCACACACACACACACCTTAGTAATTAGCCATGTCCCATCAATCTACTCCTATTTATAGCCTGTGAATGGAACAAGGTCCTTCTCCTGCTGCTGTGTGTGTGTGTGTGTGTGTGTGTGTGTGTGTGTGTGTGTGTGTGTGTGTGTGTGTGTGTGTGTGTGTGTGTGTGTAACAAAGCAAATACAGACTGACCTGTAAAAATTGTGGTCAAGTGGCAGGAACACACCTAAAGAGGATCCAGTGGCACTTAAAGGGATATTTCACCGTTGGAAAGATGAATACACCTTTAAATTGGGTCACTTATGTAGCAGAAATGTGAATTTATTTTAGAAATTGGTGGCTTCTAGGCAGAGAAAAGCCAGAAAATGTGTTTTTGGCTCATGTGGATGAAAGACACCAAATCCCAGAATGCACTTGTTTCACTGCTTTAGCATCTACTCCCAAGCCACGCCTACCGTTTACAGACAGACAGACAGACAGACAGACAGTGAGACAGTCAACTCAACTTATGTGTATTTTATTGTCATTTCTACGGTGGCCGACAGGGGCAGACGCCCTGCAACTTAAGAAAACACACGCAAATAGACAAAACACAAGCAAATTAAGAAAACAACTTCATTAATTTGACAACACATGCGCAGCATTCAGCAAACGCGCTGCAAATACACACAACACAACCAAATACATAAACGCGCTGCAAATACACACAACACAACCAAATAGATAAACGCGCTGCAAATATGAAACGACGCAAAAAGAAAAGCACACAAACCCAGAAAACAAATACAACAAAAAAAACGCTGCATCCAGATTACACAACGGAAGTTCTCCAGACCTCTAGAGGGAGCAGCTAGTGGAACAGCTGGATTTCCGACCGTTATTAACCAATATTAAATTCATATTATTATTATTATTATTAATAACATAATATATTATTAATATACAGTCTATGCTCCCGTCTCATGCCCTCCCGGCTGGTGCTGTCCTCGAGCTTCGGCTTTTCAAAATAAAAGCTCACGTCTGGTCCGCTATGTGTTTGTACTTTGGTGTGTTGGATGTTTGTGAACTAAACAGTACGACAATCATGCTAATGAATACAATAACTTTTTCAGCAGATGTCTTAGTTACAACACGATGGAGTTAGCAAAGCAGTTGTGTGTTTATATGTGCGAGCGGGATTTATTCAGTTTGATAAATCCCACGGTAAATTGGCTGGTTTACTAACAGGGAGGGACTAGAAATCCTGTCTGTTTTTTGTATTTCAAGAGCGAATTGCTCCACAATATGAATACAGATTGATCACTTATTTTGTTGGTAACCGTTGTTGTATAATCACAATATTACACTTGAGGAGGTCTACACTTCAGTAATTTCGGACCTCGAAATTAAACCCTCTCATGTAATATTGCTTAAACAAACGTCAACGTTAAACGCTGATGCAGTTTTAAATGTTCAATGTTTATCACCACGAGTTTACAGACGTCTCTGCTGATTGGGTCTCACCTGTGACCTGAGCCGAGACACACCCACCAAACGAGAGAAAACATATCTCAAACATAGACTTAATATTTACAGTCTATGCAGTTTCTCTCTCTCTCTCTCTCTCTCTCTCTCTCTCTCTCTCTCTCTCTCTCTCTCTCTCTCTCTCTCTCTCTCTCTCTCTCTCCTTCCCTCTCTCCCCGTGAGGTTGAAAATCCAGCTGTTCCACTAGCTGCTCCCTCTAGAGGTCTGGAGAACTTCCGTTGTGTAATCTGGATGCAGCCTTTTTTTGTTGCATTTATTTTCTGGGTTGGTGTGCTTTTCTTTTTGCATCGTTTCATATTTGCAGCGCTTTTATCTATCTGGTTGTGTTGTGTGTATTTGCAGTGCATTTATGTATTTGGTTGTGTTGTGGTATTTGCAGCGCGTTTGCTGAATGCATGTGTTGTCAAATTAATGAAGTTGTTTTCTTAATTTGCTTGTGTTTTGTCTATTTGCGTGTGTTTTCTTAAGTTGCAGGGCGTCTGCCCCTGTCGGCCACCGTACATTTCAACCATATACACGAAACAACGTTTCACCATGGCTCAAGTGGTTACACAATTAAAATATATAAAAACGACATACGAAACAGGCTACATTTAGTGCACACACATTATATGCCCCGTAAAGTTCAGCTAACACATAACTAATAGCATTAGCGCTTGGTGAGCTGTAAACACAGAGTATAAACACGTAAATTTGCGTGGAATGTAGAATGGTCGGCATTTAACAGTCACAAACTCCACCAGCAGTTAGCAGTTAGTTGGATACAAGCACCCCCATTTCTGCACCAGTCCGTGTTAACACAGCTCACCTCGAATAGTCTTACCCGGCGACAGAGCAGCAGGCCTGGTAGCTGGATAGTCCCAGAGCCATCTTTCTCTATCACTCTGGATAGTCCGGTACACTGTTGTTCAGCAATGTTTCCACAACAACAAAAACACAGCAGTCTCTGAACTCGCGTTGGGAGTTTCGTTGAAGTTGGATGTAGTCCAGTTTGTTGTCTAATGAGCAGACACTTGCAAGCAGGATTGATGGAACAGGTGGCCGGCTGGCGTTAGCTTTCCAACAGCACTCGTTATGTGTTCCCCGCTGATGATGTCGCTTTACCGGGCCAGATGCATCAAGCAACACCGCTGGTCTCCATAGCCGGCTGGCAAAACTCGCATAGTGTGCGAGTATTCCGTCTGTAATCAATGTATCCCGGTGTAACACATGTGTGGTAGTTTGAATGCACGTAATTTTTATTCTAAAATTTCCTTCGGGATGAATAAATCTATCTATCTATCTATCTATCTATCTATCTATCTATCTATCTATCTGCTGAGAAACCATTAAGTGAGGAATCAAGATGGCTGGCCCTCGTTTTGCCTCGGCAATTTTCGGAGAAAGACGACAGTCCAACCCCCTATGGGCGGGTAGCTCATGCGGAAGTAGCTCCTACTACTGGCTGTAGTCCATTGCCTCTGGGCAAAAAATCTTCAGATGACGCAAAAATCGTCGTTTTACGTCATCGGAAGATTTTTTTCCAGACCCACAATACAGAGATCTCTCGTCTCAGGGGGAAATGAGGGAGGGAAGTACAGTCGTTCAAAAATACTACCGTTTTTCTACTGATACAAAGCTCAATGATAAATCTGTGAAGTATCCCTTTAAGCTGAAAGAAACTGCTCACTGGGTGGTAACAGCGTGTTAAATCTGATTTCAACAAGTCCTCCAAACCATACGACAACATGGGTCTTTTGTTCCTACCCTCTCACGACCTACAGGAGCATTATTCATAAATTAGCACCTTAAGCGGTAGGAAATAAGTCCTCATATGTAAACCAGAGAATGTCGGTCACGGTTTTGAACATAAAAGTCATGATTTTGAAAGCTGCTCTCGTTTAATCATTGAGTTCAGGTGGAGGAAAGAAGATTAGCCCACATAGAGCTGCAACGATCAACCAATTAGTTGTGAAATATTAAATTAATTGCCAACTATTTTAAACAATTCATCATTTTTTATGAAAAAAGTAAAGATTCTCTGATTCCATAGAACAGAATGCCTTTTATTGTCACTATACACATGTACAATGAGATAATTACAGTAATTATCAATATTTAATATAAGTATTAAATATTAAATATTGCACAGTAGTGAGTAGAAAGTCCGGGGGTTGGGGGAGTAGACTGTGCAGTCTGTGAAGTCAGTGCATGTGTGAGTTCAGAGTGGTTATGGATTTTGGGGAAAAACTGTTTTTGAATCTGAGTCCTTGTTCTGATGCTTCCAGCTTGGTAAATGTGAATATGTTCTAGTTTCTTCTCTCCTCTGTGACAGTAAACTGAATATATTTGAGTTGTGGACAAAATAAGACATTTGATGACGTCATCTTGGTCTTTGGGAAACATTTTCTGACATTTTATAGACCATATAACTAATCGATTGATCAAGAAAATAAAGTCTAAAGCCCAAATGGTGTCCTTTATTTCCATGAGTGAGAAGATATTTCACACTGATCGTCCTTCTCTTCATGAATATTCTGGCCAAAAGGACTCCGGGGCGAGTTTAACATCTGCGTCGTGTTTTTTTTTTTTTTAAGCATGTGTGCTGTTCTCCTTTTCTTCCCAAGGCTCCGTGACGATGTGTGAACTAATTGCTGCTGACTTTATTCTAATGATATTCATGCCACAGGAGCAGCCGCGGTGCAAACACCTTTACGCTCAGATCAAAAGTCGCTAGACAACTCATCATCTGTTTGTAGCATGTGATGTCTGATTATAACGTTGTGGGGTGAAAACCAGACCTGGAAGTGCATGCCTTTCTGCCCTCAGTTCATAGCAAATTTCAGAAGCTAAGATTAGTTTTTAAGAAGTATAAAAATATTTGCTCCTTGAAGTTTTGGTTCTTTGAGGTTGGAAGGATAAACAGCAAACACAGTATGGAGATTAGATGTTTGAACCCAAGATTATCCAGCGTCTGTGTCGCTGCTAAATGTAGTTTTCAAACAGTTCAAAATATCAGAAGTCACACGGAAAGTTGCATCGTGTTCACCCGAGGAAGCAAAGTGTTCAGATGCATGACACAAAACTAGGCTAAACCCTCTCCCCGGCAAACACTGATTGCCCCAACATCTATTGAAAGCTGCAAACGTTAGCATGTCCAGCTAACGAGCTATTCAGTGTCACTTCCAATATCAGCACAAAGTAGCTGCGGACACACAACTACGCAGAATTCTAAATAAATGAATATAAAACTCTATTATTATATATATATATATATATTTAGACATCTTCATCCCAAGCAAAAAAACACTCTGAAAGCTGAAAAACTATAAAAAAAAAAAAAATAAAAAGCTGAAAAAAGCTCGATCCCATTTGGGTCTGCACATCACATATATTTTATTCAACAGCAACAAAACTTTTCCCTGAAATGATTTTTGTCTAATGTCACGCCCCTTCATTGAAATATATAAGAAATCAAAATAGAGTGGAAAAAAATAAATAATACATTTTATTTGGAGGTGTCTTTCGTAACACCCAAGTTCACCTTAAGGCCCTGACACACCAACCAGACGGCCGACCGTCGGCAGAAAAGCCAGTCGACTGATCAGTCAGGTCCCGAGGTCCAAAAAATGCCTCAGAACACACTGAGGCGACGCCGACTTGAGTGTACGCTCTGCTCGTGCGCGAAACGTAATACGTCTCCACAGGCGGCGCTGCTCTGTATTGTTTCCATTAACAGTCTGATTATTTCCCAGAAAATGAAAACCGGCAGCTGATTGGATGAACGTGTCACGTGGTTCTTTTTTCTCCGGAAATTCACAGCCAGACTGTCATGGCGGCTTCTTCAGAATACGATCTCATATTGTACTAAAATAGTTCACCGAAACGTGTTTCTGAAAACATTTTAAGAGAGAAATAGGCCGTGCAGTTGCTGAATCTGTCTTCATTTCAGATCGACAAAGGTCAGTTTAAAAGATTTTCGTCAGATTTTGAGAGGCTCATCCGCTCCCCATTTCCAGGTGAGTCCCGACTGCCCTGTCTCCGACTGAACATGTCGGGTCGGCCCAAATGAAGGCCGACGGCTCCTCGGACGGCCGACGGCACGGGACACACTGAACAGACTCGAGTCACGGACCTCGCCAGACGGCCCGACGCCCGTTTATTGGACTGGTGTGTCTTCTCTATTACATTAGATCAGGGGTGTCAAACATATGACCTGTGGGCCAGAACCGGCCCGCCAAAGAGTCCAATCAGGCCCACTGGATGACTTTGCAAAGTGTGAAAATTGCAGAGAAGTAATTAATTCCAATTCCAAATTTATCACTTTAATCTCAGAGAATATCAGTTTGAGAGTTATTTTTCCGTAAATGTATGACTTTAAAGCTTTAGTGCGTAACTTTTTGATATTAATGAACGTCCGTTACATTCAAGCCATTGCCAAATGAGTTGCTACAAAGCTAATTAAGATTATCAGCTCTACACAACTCTCTCTGTATTTCTCAGTATGGCTATGTTCAGAAGATTGTGGTGTCCGGTGACTTTCCCGCGCAGAAACTCGAGAGAATATAATTACCTCTTCTGAAGAGTCCATCATGTTTTTTTAATCCTCCGTGTCCTCCTTGGCTACTAGTAACTGCGTGGAGGAGGAGTGGTGGGGGCGGTGCACGGTCACAGAAGACTAGTATCATGTGGACGCGCTGACAGTTTAGCTGTCATTAGTTTGAATTCCTCATGGGGGTGACAGAAACTACACACTATAGCTTTAATCTTAGATATTCTGAGTTATTTCTCTGAATATTACCCCTCTCTGCCGGGTCTGTAACATAATTTGTTTCCTACAACGGCCTTAGAACGCTGTCGTAGCAGAAGCAACCTGCGTTTGCCAACATCAAACTGACAAGAAACTCTGTGGCACTTGAGATCAGATTAAGGGAATTTGGACCCATTAACTAAAATGAGTTTGACACCGCTGCATTAGATAAAAACATGATAAAACAAGACAGGCAATGACAAAGACCAAACACAACCAGACAAGAGACATGTGAAACCAGTTAAAACTATACTTTTGTTGGGAAACAATGCAAAACAATCTGGACTTATGAAATAAAAGTCCCCTGAAATAAATAAAAGTGGTAGTTTGAAAAACGTTCTTTTAAAAAACAAAAAAAAACAAAAAAAACATTAAGGGACTGTTCGTTATTTATTTAAGGGGCCACCGGAGGAGTTTTGTGGCCTCTAACCTAAAAAGACATGACCCTCCCCTCGTCAGTAATAATTTTCCCCTAACCCTCTAAAATGATTTGAAAAAGAGGCATGACCCTCCCCTTGCGTGCAAGTTCGCACTTAGCAAAGAAGTACAGATGCCATTTGATTTTTACAGCCATGACGTACAGGAGTTAACCTCTGCTTTCTCATCTTACACATCATACTCCTCTGTCATGGTGTGGTGGCCATTTTAGTAGATTTACTTACTAACATTGTTGTGGAAACACAATAAGCATGGAAACTAAATGCACACTTCATGCCTTACTGCATTACTTCAGATACTAAGTTCTTCCTTTAGTAAACTAGTATTCACATGAAATAAAACAATAAAACATTGAGACCATTCAGCAAAGGACAATAGGAAATAACAATTCAACACTGGTTGCTATGGACTTGTCACTAGGCTTTGTCATTGTATATTTTAGCACATAGGTAAAGGTGCCGAAGCTGAACATTATATTCCAAAACACATGTTTATTTTTAAAGCAGATTTTAAATTACATTGTAACAATTTAACAATTCGCCCTTATGAAATCCAATCGCGGCACGGCTGTTTTGGAACGCAATAGACAGATGCTTAAATTCAACTAAAATGTAACGGTGAACAATCAGTGTTTGACCTACAGTCTGTTGAAATGCCTCTCCAAACTCACCATAAAACGTTAAGACACGTTAAAGGGGTGATTGAATGCAAAACCGATTTTACCTTGTCATAGTTGAATAATGACAGTTTAGTGGGTAACTAGGACATACGTAGAACCTCAAAACCCCATTGACACCTCTTTCCTCTGCAAATCTCACAATTTGAAACTGCCTCTGAAAACAGGCAAATCTCAACGAGCCGCCTAGTTGACGTCAACTCGGCAGCTCCTCCTCATTTGGCTCTAGTCTCTATCTTTGTCACGCCCAAACATTTACATAGGCCACTAGCTAACTGATCTAAGGTCAGTTAGTCTTCTAAATCTAGGTCGCGCAAATCTCAGACACTTTTTACATTGTTCGCCTGCTCTTGCATTACTAAATTCACTTCTGAGACTTTTTTATGCGAGAAATCAACTATGTAGAGGTCAAATATGGGCCGTTTTACGAAAATTGATGGCTAATTGCAAATTTTGTCCGACTGTGTGTCGCAGTTCAGCAGGAGCTCAGCAGGCTACGTGACAGCGGCTGGTGCTGCCTCGCCGCCCGGCGTGTCCTACTTCATAGCCCCCGGCTCGCTGTGAGCTAGCTGGATCTCCGTCACGAAGGGAAGCCCGCGGTGCTCCATACCCGCGCAAAGTCACCGGTTCTGGGTTACTGGACTACAAAATGCCGAGGCCCTGATGGAGCTCCAGGGCCTGCAGCTAGCCGCGATTCATAGGATTGAAGGGACAGTAGCAGCTAACGAAATCCCTAATGCTCACAAAAATGCATTAAATTGAAATCGGACACCATAGTTAGCTTCATAAGACATTGGGGTACATGTTCTGTAAGTGGCGTGACGAAATTCAAACTGTAAATATACTTTAATTATGCCGAAAGTGGAGCTAACTAGCTAGCCGCGCTCTGTAAACATAGGATTGGAGGGACAGTAGCAGCTAACGAAATCCCTAATGTTCACAAAAATGCATTAAATTAAAATCGGACACCATAGTTAGCTTTATAAGACATTGGGGTACATGTTCTGTAAGTGGCGTGACGAAATTCAAACTGTAAATATACGAATGTTATGCCGAAAGTGTAGCAACGATTATTATTAAATGGGACACATAGCCTAGCTTGCAGCTCCGGAGCTCTGCGGAGCCCCGAGCCCCGGTCGTCCAGTAACCGAGAACCGGTGACTTTAACTGGTTATGGAGGTTGCCGCTTTCTCGTCAGACTGTGTGGAGCTCCTAAAGTCCGACACGTCTTACTAAATTTGCAATTCGTAAAACGGCCCATATTTGAGCTTTATATAGTTGATTTCTCGCTTAAAAAAGTCTCAGAAGTGAATTTAATGACGAAATAACCCGACAAACAATGTATAACTTTGCAGTGTCTGAAATATGAGACCTGCTGTCTCGTCTCCAATGTGTTTCTGTCGGGTTCGCTCAAACCAATCAGCGCGCAGCTCATCTAAATATTCATGAGCATATCATATTTGGAAGAAAAGCTCTTGTTCCAAATAGAGCCATATTCACAGGGTAGTTAAGGGCCTAATAAAATAGCATTCGGGCAATTTTCAGCCCAACCAATGTTACATACCCTATTAAGAGACCTTAAGGAACAGTGTAAAATACCCTATATAATCACTCAATCACCCCTTTAAGAAAAAAGATCCATATTTTGCCGTAATCCCATGACACGGGAAAAAAGTAATCCGCAGCGATCAGTAGATCCACAAACAGAGTCACGGTGTATCCAGCAAGGCCGATACGAGCGTCAATTCACCAGCCAGCTCCAAACATGTAAACGAGGCCTCTCCACTTCGCCGTTTAAACAAAGTGGAATAAACGTATACAAGTCCAAATCTACACAAAACCCGCAATCAATTAGTAAACTGACATCACATTTATATACATGGCATTTAGGAAACCTTTATTGCAAGGTTGGCACGGCAACATGTCCAGACTAGTGCAACAGTAACTTTCTTTTTTTGCGTCCTGCTGCTCCCATTGTCAGTCACGTAATATTTTTTTTACTAAAGCAGTATATGAAATCAGATGTATTACCTATCACCATTTAGTTGTTTTGTGTTATTTAAGATATTTATAAAATATCTGGTCATGCCAGACGTAATTATTCGCCTAATTTTTTAAACAATGCAATTACCCGTTTCAGCTACTAGGGGGGCAGTGCTCCTCCTGCCCCCCCAGCAAACTTCGCATATGCGGACAGACCATCTGCTAGGGGGAGCTACATGGATAAATATGCACCAAACAAGCCACTTTGAAATTTTGCCCCCCCCCCTCCAGACTAAAAAATGTTGGATTACCCTCCCCTCAACAAAAAAATAAAAAGACATGACCCTCCCCTATTTTCCTCCAGTGATCCATTCCATAAATACCGAACGGTCCCTAATTTATTTATTGAAGTATTTTGACTCCCTTATAGTTTTTATATTTATTTATTGCCTCATTTATTTATTTCAGGATGTATTTCATAGGCATATTTATGTATTTATTTATTTAATTAATATTGAATTAAATGGCATTCCATATAACTGCTCACACACAAAGCGAGCAGCGGAGCTTCAGTAAGCAGCCTTTGTGCGGATGGATTTAAGCTGTTGCCTTCTGATTCGTCACTCATTCCTTAAGGAGCGGGCTGACTGAGAAGACGGCAGGGACTCTGATCCACACAATTCTACAAGTGCCCGGCAGTATCCGTCCAGAAAATATTAAAGAAAAGAGGAAACGAGGGGCTGGATAAAGCAGAGTTTGGTTCTGTGCGCTGCGGGGCTTTGAGTTTGGAGAGCGGAGCGCATGCAGTGCGCGCTCATAGCAGAGACTCAAAAGGCGTCAGATGAGCGTCCTCGCGGAGATACTTTCAGAGACTTCACCTGTCACGCTGCTACTTATCTCAGAGCTGCTGGATACGGCTCCTAGATGAAAACTACTCCGGAGAGAGTCGTTCCGCACGGCGGGACACCGGCGACCATGTCGGAGAACTCCAGTGATTTCACCAACGACACGCTGCCGGCGGCGGCTGCGGTCACACACTACAACTTCCCCGCGCTCATATTCGGGATTCTGCTGATTGTGATCATCACCGGTGGTAACGTGCTCGTGTGCCTCAGCGTGTACCTGGAGAAGGCTTTAAAAACCACAACAAACTACTTCATAGTCAGTCTGGCGTTTGCAGACTTGCTGCTGGCGGTGCTGGTGCTGCCGCTCTTCGTTTACGCAGAGGTAAGCACCGAGCTACCGGAGCCCGGGTGGATTACTGCATGAGGCTGGCTGGGGCAAGAAGGCACCGGGGCCATATGATCAGGACGTGAGCTGTAGTATTTGTGCATTGAGTGTCAGTGTGAATCTGCTGTGGCAGGAAGCTTTAAGAAAACCTCTTTTCACTTTCAGAACCAAATAGCCTACTGTTGCTGCAGTTTTTAAGCACCCGAGGGTTCGACTTTACCTGCAGAATGTTGCTAAAGGAGACAGAAAAAAACACGCAAAACCACTACACATGCAAAACAAGACAGGCACAATTACCTCAAAGGCGTGCTCAACGACTACAAATTTGCGCGAAGCATTACAAACGCAAAGTGACTACAAAAACACGCAAGCAACTACAGAGAAACACAGCCTCAAAGAAACGCAAAGCGACTTGTAAAAAACCCTGCAAAGACACTAAAAATGACAAACACACGTAAAACAAATAGTAAGATGCGTAAAACACAAATGACCACAAACGACCAAACAAACTGATTGCGTCAATTGCAGTCCATTTGTTTCTCTTTCTGTCTGGGTGTTTTTGCTCCAGTGCAGGAGGGATGAGGGGCCTTTTTACATGTCTGGGCCCAGGGGCCCATTGTTTTCTAATCCATCCATGACAGCAGCCTGTGTCACACATAACACCTGCAGACATGTTACAGCACAAGGAGCAGAGAGTTTAGTGTGTAACAAAACAAAGGCGGAGCTAGACATTGCAAACATTAATGGCTCAGAGAGGGGGGGTGGCATGCTCCCAGTGCTTAATTTGTAAAGTGGGAGGTCCCGGAGCGCAGAGGGGGGGGGGGGGGGGGGATCCGGCGACTCAAAACGGGGCTTGGAGGTAACGGAACCAAAACAAAAATTACACCTGCCTACGTAGCTTCTCTGACTCTGACTAAAAAAGCCTAAACAACGCTGTGTGTACATCAGGGCAATGTTTATTTTTATTTCAGAACGTGCACTGCATCGGTGCGAAATGTAAAAAAAATTAAAAATACACTGCAACGATCGTTTTCAAAAGCAGCAACTATCCATCGGACAATTAAAACATAAACCCCACCGTGGTCTCCACATTCTTGATCGGCAAAAACGATTTTTGCTTGTTTGGGATCCGACTGGCCAGCGTATTTGAAAAAGTTAAGCAAACTTTGTTGTCTTTTTGACATTTTTATCCTCAACCAGCACAAGCGCTTGTGTCACTTGAAGTGCAGCGCCGCGCTGTTGAAGTGCCGATCCCCTCCCTCCGTCCCTCTCCCCCCTCTGTCTCCCCTCCCTCCGTCCCTCTCCCCCCTCTGTCTCCCCTCCCTCCGTCCCTCTCCCCCCTCTGTCTCCCCTCCCTCCGTCCCTCTCCTCCCTCTGTCTCCCCTCCCTCCGTCCCTCTCCCCCCTCTGTCTTACCCTGAAAATTCACCTCAAAACGCATTGAAAATGCAAACACAAGACTTTTGTGGAACTCCAATGGGGAATCAAGACTAACAAGACAGATAACAACATTGAACACTACACAAACAGTAGTTTATTTTTTTCATTTAGGCGACTAATTTTTCATAGTAACACAGGAGGTGCCGGATCCAATAAAAAAGGTTCCGGATCCAACGTCGGACTAAAGTTGACTAAAAAGAGGAATAAAAAAATCATCTTTTGGAAATTGATATTAATGGCTTAATTAAAAAAAATAATGTATCGTAAATAAATAAATATTCTTCCTTAAAATACAGGGGGCATAAGTAAATACACCCCTATGTTAAATTCCCATAGAGGCAGGCAGATTTTTATTTTAAAGGCCAGTTATTTCATGGATCCAGGATACTATGCATCCTGATAAAGTTCCCTTGGCCTTTGGAATTAAAATAGCCCCACATCATCACATACCCTTCACCATACCTAGAGATTGGCATATTTTTATTTCAGTTAGCCTAATAGCTGGTTTGATTTGCATTGAGAGATGACTTTATGGAAAGTACCCCATGTCAATCTCTAGGTATGGGAACTTTATCAGGATTTATCAGAAGAGCATCCAGTACTGAGTCGTGCTGCGTTTCTCACTTCTTTAATCAGGATTATTTAAGGACAGTGGACACACTGGGGGTTCGTACTGGTTATTAGGAGAGGCGTGATCCATGACTCAAAACATTAGCAGCCAATAAAAAGGTTTAAAGGGAGGTTATTAAAGTATTAAAAGCCACCTGCCTGCCTGTCTAAATATCAGCGTGGCTCAGAGATGCCCGGCCGAGGCTTCCCCCTTTAAGTCCTTTTTAATTAGCTCCAGGTGTGATCCCATTACGTGTGCCAGTGTATGCAGCCAGTTTATCTACCGCGTGGTGGTTCGTCCGCATGCACTGACTGGATTAGAGAAGTCAGTCTGAAAGTTAAAACCTTTCCCATGTTCACCTGAAGAGGAAAGTGTTTTACTGGAGGAATGTCTCAACACTGAGCTGCATTGGTGCAAGAGGTTTAAACATATTTACTCTCAGATTTAGGGCACCTAATCAGTTGCTGTGTGTGTGTGTGTGTGTGTGTGTGTGTGTGTGTGTGTGTGTGTGTGTGTGTGTGTGTGTGTGTGTTAGGGCTGTCCCAAACGATTATTTTTTAAACGATTAATCTAGCGATTATTTCTTCGATTAGTCGACTAATCTATCGATTCATTTTTCAATTAATCTAACAATTAATTTTCAATTAGCGATTATTTTCCCATTGCTCAATTATTAACAATTTACACAAAACAAATTTCAATAAGGTTCAAATCTCTATTTATTAAAATGGTTTAACACTGCACTGTTCAAGTAAAATGAATTTGTAGTGCAACCTGAAGCCAAAATAAAGTCACTTTCAGGAGGAATACAAAAATAAAAACTTAAAGTAAACAGA
>NC_050175.1:36833391-36858391 GCF_008315115.2 Sander lucioperca
AAATTTTGCTCTTGCAAGAACTCTGGATTTCCAGGGTAATATTCTGCAATATATTGCAATTTATTACCTTATTTCCAACTTCAAATTATGTCCCCAAAGGAAAACTTTTTCAACATCTGTTTTAAAAAATGCCTTGGTTACCTTGTTTCCAGCCATTCTAGCGTGGTATAGAAAGCCTGCAGGAAGACTCAGCTCGATTTGTGCCAGTTCTCATTAATATTCAACGAGCTAAGCTGCTTGACTCTGATTGGCTAACAGCTAGCCAATGAGAGCCTGGCTATCAGCATCCTTTACCCAGCGCAGCTAGGTGAGCTCATGACTAGTAATGAGCTCAGGCAACATGATGTCAGACTGACCAGCTTTTGTAATTAGCCTGATTTCTCCGCTTATTTCTTTTCAGTGGCTAGAGCTGACAGAGGAGGTAGCAGTTCATTTTCACATTCACCACATAACACAAACACATATGGACCTAATATATATATATATATATATATATATATATATATATATATATATATATATATATATATTACATTTTCTTAATCGCGATTAATCGTTGAATTTCTATAGGTAATCGCGATTAATCACGTTTTATCACATGATTAAAATTCTATTATTTTGCATTTCAGAACTGTTTTTAAGTACATATTAACAATGGAAAGCCATTCTTACCAGTGTATCTTGATTGGGAATCAAATGAATGCAAAGAAAGTGACTTTATGAACTTGATTTTAAGATTTGTATTTGTTTATTATATATTTAATCTAGTGATGCCTGTAACGTCTGTTTCAGAGCATCAGAGAGAAGAGCAGACATATCAGTGGCACCAGAATGAGGCACCGAAATCGGCGTTGCTATTCCTGCAGCAGCAGGATGTGTTTTTGTTTTTTTGTGTGTGTGTGTGAAGCACTTTGTGACTGTCTGTGAAAGGTGCTATATCAAATAAATGACTTACTTACTTACTTACGAGGAAGTACGGCAAAATAGTAGCCTGTTAGGCACGACGCAAAGCCGAGTGAAGTGAAAATAAATTAATAAATGGCGGCATGCGATTAATACGATTTAAAAAAAAAAATGAATGCATTATGCTCGACCCTTAATCATATCGCGATTAATGCATTAATGCTGACCAGTGTTGGGAACGTTACTTTAAAAAAGTAATTAGTTATAGTTACTCACTACTTGTTCCAAAAAGTAACTGAGTTAGTAACTGAATTACTCTGATAAAAGAAACTCGTTACCAGGGAAAGTAACTATTTGCTTTACTGTTAAAAAAAAAAAAGTTGCTATATGTCAAAGAATTTGGACTTTTTTGAGCAGCAACATGACTCTGCCTTAGCTAATCATAATGGCTTACCTCGTTATTAACCCACCTCCTCACTAGCTGTGAGCCAGGGGTGCGTTCGGATTACACAGTTTATTCAAACAATGCATAGTAACGCACCGCATTTAACGTCCAGTAACGTTAACGGCGTTGTAACGACGGGAAAAGCAATTAGTTAGATTACCCCGTTACTGAAAAAATAACGTCGTTACTATTCTATACGATTTTATATTATTCCAAACACTGATGCTGACAGTCCTAATATATATATATATATATATAATATATAATATTTTTTTTTTTTTTAAGATTATTTTTTTGGGGCTTTTCCCTTATTGTGTAGAGACAGTGGATAGACATGAAAGGGGGAGAGAGATGGGGGGATGACACGCAGCAAAGGGCAGCAGGTTGGATTCGAACCTCTCTCAGCCAACATGGGGCGAACGCTCTTACTGGGTGAGCTAGAGGGCTCCCCAACATATTTCAAAAAATACAAGTAAAAACGGTTTTATGTGGCAGGGCACTTTTAATTAACTGAAGAAGCAATTGATTTTATTATTCTATCATACTTTTATTATAAGTTAAATTCTTATGTGCAGTGTATATAAAAAAAGAGTGATGCTTGGCGTCCGTGTATCGATACAGTATTGCCACAGAAAATATCGCAATACTGTGCTGTATCGACGTTTCCCACCTCTAGTTTTCACTGTGTGACCCAATGGAGGAAGGGGGAAATGAACCCAGTGGTGGTAGGGCGAGGATTCATATTTGTCTGGAAGTTAAAGAACAAGACTCAAATTGTATCCATAACTGAATCAGACAACCGATACTGAGTGCTGAATATTCTATTGTTGACTGCACTTTAGTGCCGTGAAGAGGAGACAAGTGTGAGTCTCCTGCACTGATTTTCGGTTCATCAGCGCTTTGATGAAGGTGTGAGAAGCCAAATTAAAATACACCAAAACGATTGAGGTGTGAAGTGGTGGAAGTGATTTTTTTTTTTTTTGCTCTTTTCTTTTTTAAACCACTGGAGTGCTGCTTCGGTCCTGAATGTGTTTCAGGATTGCTCCCAATTAAGAAGAAGAAGACAACAGGCTTTATTAATCCTGCAGGGGATCACACTCTGTTGTTACACTTAACACACAACCAAGGGTGTAACTTTGCTTTTAGAAGTGTGGGGGGGCACAAAACAGGGGGTCCAGGGGGTCCCCCTCCGTTTTCGATTATTGATCATAAGGATAGATTCTTACAAAAAGAATAGTACTAAACTACAGTATGTATAAGAAAAAAAATCTTAAATTCTATATTGTTTAAAATAGCAGACCAATTGCCTATACAATAAAATAATATCAAATTAATTTGAAAGTGTGGGGTGGGGATTTTAAAAAGTGGTAAAAGTAACCCTAACCCTGTCCCCAGTGGAAATGACGCCCCAGCACACAACACACACAGGCCTGAAATACACACACATGCCCAGTAGATCCTGGGCATGTGTGTGTAAAAGTCTCCTTTAGCGTCGGGACTCTTGACGTCACTTTTGACGCTCTGGGTAGGGACGTACTGACTGACATGTGGCACGAGAACGGGACAGTTAGGTTTAGGAAAAGATTGTGGGTGGGGCTATAAAATGTACGTTTTCAGTGACTCACGGGACAAGAACGGGACATGCACCCCGGTCTCCGAGGTGAAAGTCCTATGTTTGACCCATCCAAAACACGGCATTTCGCTCTTGCATACTGCATGCTACCGTTGTCGAGCTGCTGCTCTGCCCGGTGCGTCCCGTACACACGCTGAAGGGGGCTTTTTTTCGTTGTATCTGACGCTGAGAGACACTGACCAAGGGTCCGTATTTTACGAGTTGGGAGTGAGAACGGGTTGAGATGTCAGAGTGAGAATGAGGGGACTGCCCACGGAAAGGCGCCCCGAGCAGTTGGGGGGGTTCTTTAGTGCTAACAAAAGCTGAGTAAGACATGCATAACAAATGTTGACTAGTGTGACAGTTTATCCCATACAAAGCAAGTGGGTGAAGATTTAACAGCAGAATGGTTTGGATTTTCTAAAAAATATTATGTATACAAAAAAACAATGACATGAAAAAGAATGATGATAAGATTGTGCAGTGTTAGCTGGGGAACATAGTGGAGCATTTAGCAGCTAAGGAGCAGATATTTCCCTCAGGAGTTGGTAGAAAACCAACCAGATTTTACAAAGAGTAAACGAGTGGACATAGACTCAGTCAGGTTGACAGAAACACGAGTCGTGACTCCAAATCAACGCTAAAGTTGCGTCACGTCTAAGTCTATTATATGTCAACGTTGTGTTTACAGCTTGTTACGCTGCCTCCGTGGCCAAAAAAAATCAATAAATGTAAGTTTTAATGTTGTCTAAACACTCAGTTGTAAAGGAACTTGGCCTAAATATATTTTTTTCTAATTTGTATTATCTTTTAATACATATTTTAGCTTGTTTTCATTGTCCATTCTCTTTAATGACTGTATGGTTGTAATGATTGTTTTGTTTTTAAATGTGCTTTATAAATAATTTGCCTCGCCTAAATGAAACACATTGTAGAACTGCAAATGATGATAATGATCAAAGAATAAATAGGATAACAAATCTGACCAGACAGTTGATGCTCAGTGCTACTGACGCTTTCATATGCGTGCAGCAGTAGATTTAGAATAATTATATAACAGAACAGAAAGTATAAATATATATACAATAAAACTAAGTGTTACTGAAAAACAAAGCAGATGGGAGCTTCAGAAGATCTCTCCATGACAAATGGACAATTTACATTTCCCACATGAAAAACCTGTACAACAACGCCCGCTGACTTTCTGTCTGGAGCAGCAGAGCGATGCCTTTATGTACCTTTTTCATTCCCGTTTCTTCAACTACTTCGATAAATTAGGAATATTATGAGTGGATAGGTAGGAGAGAACATCTCATCTCCATCTCCTTTTGACAGTTTTTTGTTTGGACTTTTTTTTAGCATCTGGAACTTAAATTACTGAATAATTTAAAAAGTAACCTTTTAAAATACAGATAAGAAATTGAAGGAATCATGTAATATACATTTACCTAAAAACTAAATAAAGCTTTGGAGTGACTTTTAAAATAATTACTAATATCTGACAAATACTAAGTAATTGAAAGAATGAGTAGGAAAGATTGATTAGGTATTAATAGGCATGTTCTAGGGATGCTAATTAAGAGGGTTTTTTCTGACCGATAGCCGACCCTCGTTAACTGATCATTAACCCTCTGAAGTCTAATGTCATTTCTTCTTGAATTCTCCTTTTAAAGCTTTAGTGCGTAACTTTTTGATATTAATGAACGTCCGTTACATTCAATCCATTGCAAAATGAGTTGCTACAAAGCTAATTAAGACTATCAGCTCCACACAACTCTCTCTGGATTTCTCAGTATGACTATGTTCAGAAGATTGTGGCGTCCGGTGACTTTCCTGCGCAGAAACTCGAGAGAAGATAATTATCTCTTCTGAAGAGTCCATCATGTTTTTTTAATCCTCCGTGTCTCCTTGGCTACTAGCAACTGTGTGAAGGAGGGGGGGGGGGGGGGGGGTTGTATCATGTGGACGCGCCAACAGTTTTGTTGTCATTACTTAGAATTCCTCATGGGGTTGACAGAAACTACGCACTACAGCACAAAATTGTTCCAGAGCAATGTATAAAGAGATAATTTGGCCCTAAAGTGGAAATATTTCTCAAATCTCTTGTGAAAACATAACTGTTTTGGTGCTTAAAATGAGTTTACAAAAGTCTTGGGTTCACAAAAGTAGCGTAATATATGAATAAAATAGTAAATAAATGTCTAAAATTAAATTTTGTATTATCGCTTTTTGAGTAGGAAACGGGGTCCAGTTCATCCGTCCGGAAGGCTCGGACATACAGCGTTCAGCGTCTGTGGACGGCTGCAGACTTGTAGCAGTCGTGCAGCCACGATGTTCTGTGCGTTGTCGTGGAAACATGCAGCTACTTTCCTGGAATCGCTTGCAAGTCCACAGCCGTCCGCGGCATGTAGTCCGAGCCTGTCTCCACCGCACCTGTCTGCGAGGTAGTCAGCTGTGTGTCTGCCTGGCATACTCTGTGTGTCGGACGGCCGATGTAACCCGCCAGTCCTCATCAATACAGTGGCATTTGTCACGAGCAGAAACAAAAGAGCTTAAAACGCAACTTGCTGGTGCAAAGTTAACACTAGCAAGTTAAATAGCAGTTAAAAAATTGATTGTATAGCCTATTTTTCTTTTATCATGCAAAAAGGTTTTTTATAATAACTTGAATTTTGTTTTCTAATATTGTTTGTTACTGTTTAACTGATGAGTATTAATCGTTTCAATTTCTGACTGTCACAGTTTATTAACAGTTTATCATTAAAGAGACCCTGTTATGCTTTTTTGGATTTTTCCTGTCTTTTAGTGTGTTATATAGTTTTTTTTGTGTGTGTAATAGATGTATAAAGTACAAAAAAACACATTTCACTCCAAATGGAGCTTTCTCTCCCACAGACAGCACTTTTTCTTAACTGCCAAACTTTCCTGTTTGAAAATCCTCAATTAATGATGTCATTAATTGAGAAAGCCAGCCCAGTTTTTCATATGTGCTGCCCATAGGTGCTGCCTGAGCAAGCACAGCCCGTCCAGTGGCTTGTTTGAATTTGGTTGACCAATCACAACAGAGAGGGCTAGCTGACCAATCAGAGCAGACTGGGCTTTTCAGGAAGGCGGGGCCAAGAGCTCAGACAGAGTGTTTCTGGCAGAGGCGCTGCACCAATGGGCAGTATGAGAAACATAATGTTTTTTGAACATCAAAGCATGTAAGCCTATTCTAGTAGACCCCAAGAGTACAAATATGATGCTGAAAAGGAGCATAATAGGGGCTCTTTTGTTAAGTCTGCTAGGTCTGGACTCAAGAGCGGACGCCAACTAGAAGGTTTTGGGTAGCAAAAGGGTTGTAATGAATGCTCAATGCTCAACTGTACAGAAAATCTTGCAAAAAGGGAAGGTGGTAGTCCAATGGTCGGAGGAGTGGAGGTAGGCGAGGCGGGCATGAAGTACAGGCTGGTGGATTAGCAGGTAGCGTAGGTGACGTCGACTCCAAACGACTGTGCACAGAGAGACCAAAAAAAAGGTGTTAACACAGGGATATCCACAACAACAAAAGTTTTACGAGAACTTCTAGGAGTTTGGGCCAAGAGTATGTTACCACGTGAGTGACTGAAGCAAACTGATGCTGGCTGCCTGGATCTTGTGTCGGGGCTTGATTAGGAGATTGCTTGCAGCTGCGCTGGAGAGCCAAGTGCCCTGGAGAAAACCATGCCTGCCCACACACACACACACACACACACACACACCGAAAAAGGAAACACTAACCCTACAGTCACATTAGCTACAAAAGAGAGCAACATGCACTCGCTTGTGGATGCTCCTGGGCGTGCCTAGCCTACTCCTGGTTGCTTGGCAACAGTAAACAGAAATTCTCCGGTGCTACCTTCAACCACGTCTTACAAGTCACTTCAGAGGTCAAGTCACAAGAACGATGTTTTTGGATTTAAAAGTATTTATTTCTCGATAAAAGTAACAAAATATATGAGATAAAATGCCAACCATATCAGATATATACATAAATACGATGTCCTGAAGCGTTTTCCGCCATCTTGAATTATTTTCTTCGACTCGAGCCACTGACATAGACCGTCACGCAGCCCTCACGCTGCATTCACTCCGATTGGCTGTCGCTTTGTCGCATCGCTCAGCATTTGCATAAAATAGACTTCTTGTCTGCAGCAGCAAGCTCGTCGCTTGTCGCGGGCAAACGGCCACCCCCATTGAAAATGAATGGCAGCCTGTCGCTTTGTCGCTGTCTCTTGTAGCTAATGTGACTGTAGGGTAAGACCTGAGTCACGGATAGGCTGTGACATCTTTAACACCCCTAACATGTTCTTTAGAGTTTTAACCCTTCTTCCTTTTGTTTTGCAGGTTCATTGCCGTGTCCATCCCTCTAAACTACAACCGTAAACATGTGGACCAACGTCAGCTGGTCCTGCTGTCGGCCACCTGGCTGCTGGCCCTCGCTGTGGCCTCGCCCGTCATCTTTGGCATCAACAACGTGCCTAACCGCGACCCCAGTGAGTGCAAACTGGAGGACAACAACTATGTGGTTTATTCCTCGGTTTGCTCCTTCTTCATCCCCTGCCCCATCATGGTCCTGCTCTACTTCGGGGTTTTCCGCGGGCTGCGGCACTGGGAGGTAACTCGTAAGGTCAAACTGCGCAGCAGCATCGAGGCCTGCAGGAAGCTGCAGCACGCCACCGTCGCCACCGCCTTCCCCCCGCTGGCAGGCACCATCCCCGGGCCTCTGCCCATGCCTCTGCCCAGGATCATCGAGAGGGACTTGGCCCAGTCTCGGCTGGACGATACGGATGACTACATGCAGCAGGAGATTCCTTATCCCCGGCAGTACAGAGAGAACTCGGTCCCCACGGTGACGTACAGCCAAAAGCTGCGCATGAAGAAGAGAGCCAAGATCAACAGCAGGGAGAGGAAAGCTATGAGGGTGCTGCCTGTCGTAGTAGGTGAGTGTTCATGTTCTCCCTCTCCACCAATCAGAGACAGCTTTGATAACTCAATCTAAATACAGTTAAAGAACCATAACACTGAACTACAAATTAGAGCTGCAAAATATAATCGATTAGTTAGTTAGTTGTCACGTATTAAATTAATCGCCAACAATTTTGATAATTGATTGAGAATCGTTAATGGGTTTGAGACCCATCTGTTTTTTAATAAAGAGTGCTTCTGACTGGCTAGTAGTCCTTACCTAGGTATTGTCAGGGCACGTCCTCATACTCTGCTTCTGACTGGCTAGTAGTCCTTACCTAGGTACTGTCAGGACACGCCCTCATACTCTGCTTCTGACTGGCTAGTAGTCCTTACCTAGCTACTGTCAGGGCACGCCCTCATACTCTGCTTCTGACTGGCTAGTAGTCCTTACCTAGCTACTGAGCATGTGCGTCTCCCAACAAAGATGGAACAGAAGTGAGAGGTCTCACTCTGTAGCTAAAACAGAGAGCTCAACACACAGGGTGAAAAGAGGAGCTGCAGCAATGTGCAACAACAATATGGTGTTTTTTGAAAATTAAACCATGTAAACCTATTCTGATACAACCTCTAAATACAATTAAAGCTGCAAGCAGCGATGGACGGGCCCTCGCTCCTCTGCGCGCATCGGGGTCACCGGCGGTCGCCGCTCCTTGCGACCGTGCATTTGCGCGGCACTCAGACACCGCAAATCGTCACCAATGAAAAGGGAACTCCCTGCTGCGTTCAATGATACCTCACACAAGACTCTACCTTAGATGGTTCAAATGTTATGAAAGGGGGCGTGGCTTAAGCATAGGGGGCGGGCCAAACCATCACCAATGAAGAAGCAACTCTCTGCTGAGTTCAATGACACCTCACACAAGACTCTTCCTTAAATGGGTCACCAGTTATAAAAAGGGGCGTGGCTAAATTATAGGGGCCGGGTCAACCCATCACCAATTAAAAAGGAAGTCTCTGCTGAGTTCAATGATACCTCACACAAGGGTCTACCTTAATCAGTTCAAATGTTATGAAAGGGGGCGTGGCAAAACATCACCAATGAAGAAGGAACTCTCTGCTGAGTTCATTGATACCTCACACAATGGTCAACCTTAAATCGTTCAAATGTTATGAAAGGGGGCGTGGCTTAAGCATAGGGGGCGGGCCAAACCATCACCAATGAAGAAGCAACTCTCTGCTGATTTCATTGATACCTCACACAATGGTCAACCTTAAATCGTTCAAATGTTATGAAAGGGGGCGTGGCTTAACCGTAGGGGGCGGGCCTAACCATCACCAATGAAGAAGGAACTCTCTGCTGATTTCATTGATACCTCACACAATGGTCAACCTTAAATCGTTCAAATGTTATGAAAGGGGGCGTGGCTTAAGCATAGGGGGCGGGCCAAACCATCACCAATAAAGAAGCAACTCTCTGCTGAGTTCAATGACACCTCACACAAGACTCTACGCCATACAGTTTATTAGCTGTGAAAGAGGGCGTGGCTTAAGCATAGGGGGTGGGCCAAACATCACCAATGAAGAAGCAACTCTCTGCTGAGTTCAATGACACCTCACACAAGACTCTACCTTAGATGGATCAGCATTCATGAAAGGGGGCGTGGCTTAAGCATAGGGGGCGGGCCAAACCATCACCAATGAAGAAGGAACTCTCTGCTGAGTTCAATGACACCTCACACAAGACTCTACCTTAAACGGTACAAATGTTATGAAAGGGGGCGTGGCCTGAGTAAGTGGGCGTGGTTATATTATAGGGGCCGGCTCATTATCACATGTAGACCACACATTCTAAGTTTCATGTAAATCGGATGATGTTTGTCATATAAGGCGCATTTCCTGTTGCCAGCGGGGGGCGCTATGACCAAAAGTCAAATATGGCCTGTAGGTGTCCTCAGGCCTGGACCCTTGTCAATCGTGAGAATTTTCGGGCAGATACGACAACGTACACTCAAGTTACAACAATTTATTTGTTCATCGCTCAACACTCAAAATGGCCGCCACGCCACGCCCACACCATCAGACGAAAAGTTTTTCTTTTAATAACTTTTCATCTTTAAGGTGTTGGGATGATAGAGACCAAGTTTGAAGTACATCGGATGAAATCTCTAGGAGGAGTTCGTTAAAGTATAGCACCTTGACTTTTAGGCCTACTTCCTGTTGCCACTAGGGGGCGCTATGACTTTAAGTAAATATCGGCCTTTATTTGTCCTCAGGGTTGGACTCTTATGAATCCTGAAAAGTTTCGAGCCAATCGGACAATGTACACTTGAGTTACACCACTTCCTGTTTCGGCGGCGAAACACACAAAATGGCCGCCCCGCCACGGCCATGCCCTATGACGAAAAGTTTTTCTTTTAACAACTTTTCATCTTTAATGTCTTAAGATGGCACAGACCGAATTTGAAGTTGATCGGATGAAATCTCTAGGAGGAGTTCGTTAAAGTACGACATGTGGAAATGGCCAAAATCGCACTAATTTCGAACTTTGAAATCAAAATGGCGGACTTCCTGTTGGGCTTAAGGTATGGCTTCAATCACGTTTTTTGTACATCTTGACATGATACATATGTGTACCAAGTTTCGTGAGTCTACGTTAAATGCACTGCAGGGGCTCAATTCTTTTAACATTGTAGGGGGCGCTAGCGAGCCATTTTTGCGCGCCTATTCCCGAAACCCTTAAAATACGTAAATTTTCACCAGACTTGATGCGACCGCCAAATTTGGTGAGTTTTTGAATATGTTAAGCCCCTCAAAAAGCCAATTAATTTGCCGGGAAAATAATAATTCCTTCAGTTTCAATTCGCCGCTGTCGGCGCTCGGGCCCTAATAATTGTTGTGATGAGCGGGGGATAGTGGACCCAAACGCAGGAAGAGGGCAGGCAGGCAGAAGGTCTGAACACGAGGATTTATTGGGAACAAAAAACAGCAGCACAGAGACTGGAAAAACTCACAGGGAACAACTCCCAAAATAACGCAGGGAAGAATACTTAACTAAGGCACCAGGCTCTAACACGCTGAACAGGATAGAAAACACACACTACTGGCAGGACACGGACACAAACAGACGCAAACGGATACAAAAGGATGTGACAAGAGACAAGGGAAACACAAGGGCTAAATCCACTGGGTAATGAGGTAACGAGGGGCAGGTGACACAGCAGGTGAGACACATTAGAGAGACAGGGTAATCAACAAAGGCGGGAAAACACAGGAAGTAAAACTGGACATGACAAGACAGAAAACCAGACTATCAAAATAAAACAGGAAACAGAAATACACAATACACAGAACACAGTCAAAACAGGGTAAACAGAAACACACAATGAACCGGGAAATAAGGAAACAGAAATATACACAACGAAATATACACAGTCCAGAATACACAACACAGGATAAATTTACAAGACCGGGAACAGAAAAATATAGAATAAATATACAAAAACAGGAAACATACAAAAGAACAACAGGGGTCCGTTTCAGGAAGGAGGTTTAACAAACTCTGAGTCTAACCCTGATGTCTGAGTTGATTTACCCTGAGAGGGAAAACTGAGTTTTCGGTTCCAGAACAGCGGATATGAGTTGGTTCAATCAACTCCGAGTATGTTCACGCGTGTGCACCACCACAATAAAAAGGCAGTATGAATGGAGCCATGATACTACGATTCACCATGGTAACAACCACAAACAAACGGGTCGGCGGAAATACTCATGCGCACATGCAGCGAGTTTGAACATGTATTTCGTTAAAAAAGCAAGACAGCGGCTGCTGCTGCAACAGAGAGAGAATTGTTGTGGGAGAAAATTGCTGCTCGAGTCAATGCATAAGTATTGACAATGCATTAATTTAATATTATTAATTAATATTACTGGTGAAAACTGGAATTGTATTGCCTACTACTCTATCCCATTCTGAGGCTGCAGCACCATGATCATTAACAGAAATATAATTTATAATCATTTATTTCTTTTTAATGGCTCTCACTGGTTTGTGTCCAGGGAACACTACAAAAAACATTTAAAAAACTTTTCAGAGCGAGTCACACTTTTCTGACGGCTCTGCATATAGTGGCTTTACTATTACAGTATGATCCGCATCACCAATAAAGAAAACTGCCATTTGCAAAAAACGTAATGCGACACAAAGAATCTGCTGGGATGTTAAAGCATGTCCACGATGGTGGATGTTGGTGATATGAGGACGGATGGACTGTTAAAAAAAATACCTCTCAAATCTGTTATGTGGAAATGAAAATACATTTAGTCGGGACTCGATATCATCTCCCGACGTAAACTCTCTGTGAAGTAATACAGCTTTTTCAACGATGGGATAGTCGACAAAAGGACATGACATGTTTGAGAACAAAACGTTTTATAATCTGCCTAACATAAACCAATACGTTTTTTTATTCATGCAGATAACAAACTGCATTGAAATGCGCCTGATACAGACTGAATGAAAACTCGGGGTTTCTTGAAGAAAACCTGCTCCCGACCAGGTTAGGTTCACAGACTCAGTAACCATAGTAACTGACTCTGAGGTTAAGTTACCTCTCTTTCTGAAACAGAAAACCCAGAGTTTCCCTCATCTCAGGGTTAACAAATTCAGAGTTTTCACTAAACCTGCTTTCTGAAACGGACCCCTGGCAACAGAAGTGTCCATAACCATCACAAATAATAATAATAATAATAATAATAATAATAATAATAATAATAATAAGATATAGGCCTATAAAAGTATATGTTAACCGTCATGTTGTCCTCTGGTCAAATTTGACCCGTTTTCAAAGTTTTTTTTATAATCAGAATATATGGGACGTCGAAATAAGCGCCGAAAATGTAAAAAAAAAAAAAAAAAAAACATGAACGATAAAAAAACGTTAAAAACACCATTAGAAAATGTCAAAAATTTCAGAAAAAGTGACAGAAACTCGCCCAGAATATTGAAAAAGGGACAAAAACGTTGAAAGAAAGCAACAAAACGTCAGAAAAAGAGATTCAAATTTCGATAAAAGTAAACAAAACATAAAAAAAGCTCCTAAAACTCTGTGTTTTTCATGTCTGTCTGGAAGACAACACGAGGGGAAAGAAACACAAGAACATCAACAGACATACACACTAAATAAATGACATTGAATAGTCAAAACTAAAATCAAAAATAAAACTTTTATTGTCTTTCTTCTGTTATGGCTTTTTTAAGACTAATTGGAAACGTGAAACTATAATAACCTTGCTTGGATGTTGATGGTCAGCTTATAAAACAGGTTTACTGTATTTGGAAATATGTTTATTTACTTTTATGCAGAAAAAATACATCTTTTTACATCAAATTCTGACCCAAAATGAAAGAATGTATTTATTTGAGATGGTTCAGCTTCTTGGACACGAATCGACAGGCTGCAGAAATGTTGCTAGATTGGTCTGGTCAAGAAATTTGGGTGTTTTTTTGTGTGTTTTTGTCTGTGAAAACTCCATCTTTATCTGACAACACTGCTGGTAGCACTAATCCTACATCACCACTTGTGTCAGTGTGTAAAGTCTGAGTTCTGGTTGTGTGGAGGCTCCACGCAGAGCTTTCTCCGTAGCCGACGTCAGGGACCTGAAGTTTATACCTGTGGGTTGGTGTGTGGGTCGACCTTTTGGAGAGAATAGCAGGGCCGGCGTGTGTGTGTGTGTGTGTGTGTGTGTGTGTGTGTGTGTGTGTGTGTGTTAATGTGTCCTATTCATCGAATATAATAAATTATATATGATAATAATCTTGAATTAATTAACAATAACAACATTTGTTTGTATTTCTTTCTGTTGACAAGAGGCTGTGCCCCACCTGCCCCTAATGACCAGTCACCACTAAAATTAAATAAAACACCCAAATTCAAAGAAAGTAGTGAACTGGTCATTTATTTTACTTGTGAAGAGTGTTGTATGGACTCTGGAGAAGATGGAGGTGGTCTTCAGAGCGTAACACCTGCTCCACCTCAGTGCTCCTCTTCATCAGCTCAGAGATTTCCTGTTCCAGCTCTTTGATTAAAGCTTCGGCCTGTTTTTCTGTTTTATGCTGCTCTTTGATCTCGTTGATGAGCTCATCAGACTCCTTCAGAGAGGTGAAGACCTTAACACTTTCTGCTATCTCTCGGATATCATTACTGAGGTCGATTGAGTGTTTGATCTCCTGAATCTTCAGTTGTCTCTTCTGGATCATCTGCTGAATTTCAGCCCCTGTCTTCTTTCCTTCATATCCTTCTTTCAGAGGAACAACATCATGCATCTTGTGATCTAAAACAGAGCAGAGCATGCAGACACATGTCTGGTCAGTCTTACAGAACAGCTCCAGAGGTTTATCGTGCTCCGTACACATCCTGTCTTCCAGGTTCTCCACAGGGTCAATCAGCTGATGTCTTTTCAGACGTGAAGCTATCAGATGAGGCTCCAGGTGAGTCTCACAGTAGGAGACCAGACACACCAGGCAGGACTTCAGGGCCTTCAGTTTGGTTCAAGTGCAGACGTCACAGGGAACTTCTCCTGGTTTGGACACTTGTTGCACTGAGCTGCTGCTGCTGCTGGCTTTCTGTTGAGCTGACTGTCTGAACTGAGCGACCATCTCAGAGAACAAAGTGTTGACCCTCAAATCAGGTCTTGTGGTAAAACCCTCCTTACACAGGGGACACCGGTACCGGTCATTGTTATTCCACTGTTTAGCGATGCAGTTTTTGCAGAAGTTGTGTCCACATGATGTAGTCACAGGATCAGTGAACACATCCAGACAGATGGAGCACAGAAACTGATCTTCAGATTGTAGGTAGTTTGCAGAAGCCATATCTACACATGTAGGGTGGGAGAGAACAAAAACATTTTATTCAAAATACAGTTTTAGTTATTTGTTGAAAAAGAAACATGCCTTAACTGTCCTATTAAGCATAACTTATTATAGCAACAGCCAACATTTCCCATCATGCCTATTGAGTAGTTTAAGTGTTCCGTCTTAAGTCTGGGCGATAGGGAGAAAATCAGATATCACGATATTCTTGACCGAATACCTCAATATCGATATTTCGGCGATATCATCAGTAATGTGGACATAATTTCTAAGCGGGGAAAAGGCAAATAATATGTTGGGACCGTCGAGGAGGTTAAACATTATCTTTTTCAAGCAAAGGGGTTTTCAGCCAACATGTGACTCAAAGACAAAAGATCCAGAGACCATGTGGTCTTTCAGACAAAGGATCTTGGCCTACGGTAGAGTCCACATCCCTTGCTCCAAACTCCTAAATGAAGAAAAGGAGATAGGAAGAGTAAAATGGCGTCAGGGAGGGGTCTGCAGATAAGGTTCGACACCTTCAGCTTCACTTTGATTCTCCATTTGGTTTAGAGGTACCCTAAAACCAGCATGGAGCCAGGTCTGGTGGCCTGAGCTATAAAACCTCACATATACCCCCACTTCTCGTCTTTTGCCCTGTGACTTTGGTCACTACAGCATGACACACAGAAACAAATGCTTTCCACCTCAACTCCAGTTGACGACAGGTCAGCACGACAAGTTTGTGCTAAAACTTCCATTTTTGAAACAAAGTGGATTTAATTTCGGTGCTGGGAGCACCGTGGATCCTCTGAAACCACTCGCCAGTGTTTTCATATCTGCAGGAGAAGGAAACAACGCTTTTCTTCTCAAGTCGACTCTAGCTCCCTTCCTTCTGCTCTTTTTGGAAGGAGAGCTTCCTCTGATTTGCTGACGAGCAGACACGGACCCCCATTTCTTTCGTGGAAACCTACGGACAAACGGACTGAACACACAATAAGAAGGCTTACGTCTGGGCAGAGGTAAATGGTGTGTTTTATTAATGAGTAATTTGCTATTGCTGCTACTTTGTGTTACCATTAATGTGATCTGATTAATACAGTGCTGCTACTGCTGCGCGTGTAATGTACTAATCTAGGATTGTGACCGCTGAGTCAAATCTATTCTGTGAATGTACTCTGATCACGGTGCATTGTTGATATGTTGTGTTGAATATGTAGCTAGCTTGTTCAGGCTGTAAATGCTACTTTCTGCTTCTCCCACTGCTGAGGAGTTTTAGGTACTGTTAGATCCAAGTATATATATATATATATCTTTCTTTCCTACTTCTCTAACCTTTCTCTCACACACACATATATGAACACATAGCTAGTTACATACACGTGCTAAGGTGAACAGCTGGCCAACAGCTAGTCACGTAGCTAGCTACAGAACGCACACTGCTTAACAACTGCGCTCCTCAGGGTGTCCCTTTGTGTCAACCACACGGTAGCCTGAAGGAGCTAACGGCTAATCTTGGGCCTAGCCTAGCAATATTTTGCTAAATTTTGAAGTTAATAAATTCTACTATACTTTAATTAGCAGTTGTTTGTGATTATTTGTGTATTATTGTATTAATTGCTGGTTAAACACAGGTCAGTGCTCGGATTTCACCCTTCCACTGACAAATGAGACTATTCCACAGTTCAATATTGGCCCCTGAAGTTTCAGGGTGGTGCCCCGTTTTGATTGTTTGTTGATTTGATAAAGTTATTAATAACCATATTCATAACTTTATTAATATTGATAAGCATCTTTGATAATATGCCAATGATTGGATCTGTACCCCTACGAGTACCCAACAAATAGAACAGCTAGAACAGTTTGGTAAGTTCAGAAAATGACATCACTTTACTGTAATGCAGCCTTTAAAACCAGTAAAAGACAACACTTGTGTCATATCACAATATTACGATATCCAAAATCTAAGACGATATCTAGTCTCATATCACGATATTGATATAATATCAATATATTGCCCAGCCCTATTCCGTTTCATGTCCCAAAACCCTGATGTTGCTTTTTGTTGTTGGTAATTGCCATTTTAGAGCTTGTTTAGTTCTAACCATCAGGGAGGTGGCTGTTACGTTTCTTAAACCCAGCTGTATTTTGTTACTGTGTTTTTGAGTTCGTGTTCACTGTGATGACTGTCATTAAAGGCTTGACATCACTAAAGGCCCTGACACACCAAGCCGACAGCCTCCGACTACTGCAGATGATGGCCTCCCGTGGCGTCGTCTCTCGTTGGCCCTCGTTGCCTTTGTCTTGGCCAAAATTTAGCACTGGAACACACCACACAGACTACAGCCGACGACCCCATACCAGCAGGCAGCGGTAATCTATTCATCATTCAACAAGGGAAACCGGATACCTTTGCCATGATACCCACAACATACAGCGTTTTCTCTAGCAGCGTCAGAACCAAACAGAGCCTACGGTTTCTCTGCTTCACTCCCCGCCGGGAAGACAGCGGTACCAGGAGATGGCTAACTGGACTGTGCCTCTCCCGGGCTGTCATCCGTTCTCTCGGCAAAGAAGTCTCCCTACAGTTGGAGCGGAGCGGGGTTGGAGTGGAGCGACCGAACAGCCAGCTGCTGGCTCGTTGGCTAACGTTAGCTTGCTAATTTAACCCACCCAACATGGCTTCATCATACACCTGTTACCGAAAATTAGCGAAACTAAAATGTCACTCACCTGGCAACAAATAATTACGTATATCTCGTTTTATGTTATATCTTATGGACATAATGGGCAAAAATACTTATTCTAATAGTTTGAGCCTGTGTGTTTTTAGAAGGAACATTCAAACGTAATTTTTGACCAGTTTTGACACTTCTGTGTATATCGGATTGATCAGATGAGATGAAAAATGAAAGGAGCCTTGGGTGTGCGTGTCACAGTCGTTTGTTTGTTTTCCTCATTCTTGTTTCCAAGCTGACCAGCCAATCAGATGAATTGGCTGTTCAGCCGATGGCCACCGACGCCAATTCAACATGTTGAATCGGTGTCGGTGGAACAGCCGTCGGACATACCGCACAGACTATACCAACGGTTGATAATTAACAAGTAGGTTAGGTCAGTAAACTTTCCAAGTAGCTTGCCTAACATATGGGAACGTGATTGATATATTATGTTTGTATATAAACAAACTAACGGAGCCGCTGACAGCAATTTACTGCGCAATGGGTGGAGCGAATTAGCATTTTCTAAGATAGCATGAGAATGTCCCGCCCTACTCTGCCTCTGATTGGCTTGTTCTGGTTTTCTAACCCTAACTAATCTCGCTTCTCATGCCTTAACTAAGCAAATCTAACCAACAAAAAAACCAAAATGTAACAAATAAATACATTTAAAATGGTCGCAGAGGCTCAATACATTTAGTTTGACTACTATTGTAGACTAATTTTAATTAAAGAACAGCACTGCTAACAAAGCTCTGCTTACTTCATAACAGACACATTTCATTTCCTTCTGCGGCTTCACATTAAAAGCCTCCCACTGGTTATCTAGTGGAAAGCTTTTATTGTGAAACAGCCAGAGGAAGCAGGATGTAGGAAGCGATCAGTAAATAGCCCCCCCCCTCTCACTCACCTTTTTGTAAATGGACTCTTTTTATAAAAACAACACTGTTAATTGAACACTGAGAAGACTGTTCTCTTTGGCAAATAAACATTGTTATGTAGACTAACAGCACAAATGTAGATGAAGCACCAAATGGTGCCTTGTTGTAAGATTAGTTTTCAACATCCCATCATGCTTAGGGAACTATCCACTAATGAGATCTTTGATGTGATGAAATACTGATGATGTCTTTATATACAATAAGGTAAGTGTCCTGCTATGAACAGTAACAGACCTTTTAAATACAATAAGGTAAGGTAAGTGTCCTGCTATGAACAGTAACAGACCTTTTAGATATAATAAGGTAAGGTAAGTGTCCTGCTATGAACAGTAACAGACCTTTTAGATATAATAAGGTAAGGTAAGTGTCCTGCTATGAACAGTAACAGACCTTTTCACAGTTGTAAACAAACATTCTAAACAAGTGGCCAGGCTGTTGCCTAGCAATGGAAGCTAAACCCAAACCACAGAGATGCAGTTCCAAGTAGCCTAACTAAAATCCTGACAACTGATTAAAAAAGTGGGCTACTGTGGACAAACCAGTGGTGTAGTCTATGTGATACGCAGGTATACGCAGTATACCCACCAGGGGCGTAGCACCAAATTCTGGGCCCTGTAGAAAGGCCCCTCCACAGCTATTCATTCTAGCATCTTTTTGGGCCCTCCTCACATGAGGGCCCTGGGTACTCAGTCCCCTCCCCCCCCCCCCAGTCTGATGCCCCTGATACCCACTAAGGAAGCTCCAGGATTTCCATATACCCACTTAAAAATGCCCAATGACACGCAACAACATACTTTCCATTATATTTTTGATATATTTTGAATTGTCATCTGTATTTTTCTTCTTCACATAGGCTAAATAAAGGTACTTCCCCTGTAATTGGTGAATAAAAGTGTATCAGAATACAGGAAATTAAGTCGTTGATGCTCAAAACTTCCCTGGGGGAGGACACCCTGACCCCCCACTATGATATGGCCCCCCCTCCTCTAAATGCAGATTATGGCCAATATACAGTACAGTATACCCACTACAATACATTAGACTACACCACTGGGACAAACAGTCATCTCTTGTTACCAATTTCACATGAAAGGAAGAGTCTAACTTGCTGCCTGAGTAGAGCTGAAGTTTAGTGTCCATCCTGTTGTTGGAAGTGTAAATATGATCAGCTGGAACGTTACTTACCACTTAAACGTCCAAGTTGTATTCCCATGGTGAGTCCAAAGCGAGTGTGTATCCAGTGTGTGTAGAAGATAAAGCATTTTCCAAATGGCACAACAGACCTTTTCACAGTTGTAAACAAACATTCGAAACGTGTGGCCAGGCTGTTGCCTAGCAACGGAAGCTAAACCCAAACCACAGAGATGCAGTTCAAAGTAGTCTAACTAAAACCAGAATTATAAAATCAAAGACACACAAACACACACACACACACACACACAGACACACAAACATACGCACACCAATAACTCAACGGTGCATCTCCCCTAATGATATTATGAATGAACTGCTCTGTGAACTTAAACCCACATTATAAGTTATTCTCACTTCATAATTGCGCCTAAATATTATTCTATAAATCTGTCAAATGCATGCAGACTGACTGAGAGACTGAGACCAAACCTCTTCTTTTAATTCATTTATTAAAGAGATAACCAGGGAATCATCTCATTTATAGACAATAATACAGAAAATACTAAACACACACACACACAACACTCCCAAGCCGTATTACTCCAACACCGACCGCGTTTCTCAAATGGGGGTACGTGTCCCCCTAGGGGTATTCTGGAGGACTGTAGGGGGTACGTGACATTTTGAGGAGCCTCTCGCTGCAGCCTGCGGGAAGGCGGGGCTTGACATCAAGCCCCGCCACATCCAAGTCAGACATTTTTTTGCCTACGTCACTCCCAATACACTGGAACGGACCAAGGCAGCCTGGTAGCGAAGCTGATATAGCCTCTTGTTTCACATTAGATGATAGAAACTGATGTAGGCTAAACACAAACGACATTTCATGCAACAACAGTGAACTGTAATTGGGCCGGTGTACTTTTTTGTTAATTTGATTTCCGATTTTGAAACGAAAAGAGTGGTTTGGAAATAACGCAAGACTGCTCTGGTGAAAGCCTTGCTTCTGGGGCTAGCTGCTAAGTAGCTCGGAAACTAACATCTAATGGCAGGCAGGTTGCTAATTAGCCAATGCTAAAAAGTATGAAAGTACTAGTTTCCCCTGCTTTCTATCAATATTCCTTGGTATTTGTCTCTTGGTGTAGTTTGCTAACATGCTCGTAGACATGTAAATTAACTGTTTGGGTGCTAGCTAAGTCAACGGTCAACACCTTTTATATTGTAACGTGAAAGCTCAAGTGGTGTTAGCTTCAGCTAAACCATCCATTTTACTGGATAGACATCTGTATGTGTGTTTGGCCTTTTGAAATACTTAGATTATATTAGGTGTGTTACTGTGCAGGTCATTGAGTGAAGCTGAATATCCGAGGAGCATCTCGCATGATGGTGAATTCTACTGAACCAGACTGAGAGACCATTTAAAGGCTCAGGAACCCTTTGCAGGTGTTTTGGATTAATTAGCTGATTAGAGTGTGCGATGTCTCTGATTGGTACGACTCGCAGTAACCATGGAAACGTTTACCGTAGTAAAGTAATAGTAGCGAGCTTCTGCTATTGACCCTTTGCAAACACGTCACACGACCACGTGACGGCGCCATGACGGACGGCGGAAGCACAGGCTAAACAGTAGTGGACGAGCAGAAAGTTTCATAGTTTCAATCAGTTTGAAATACATAACACTAAATAAACTGTATTTGTGGCTTTATATGGCTTCTTCAATTGAACAACAAGTTGTCGTGCCGTTATCGGTCGAGGTAGGGCATCTGGTAGGTGCTCACAAAGAGCAGTATTTGGAGAAGTTGGAGATAGCAGGATTGGATACCAACCCTTAATTCGTTCTCCCTCCATTTTCACGAACCTCATTAAATCACAGAGTCTGCCCGACTTCAGTCCACATGATCTGGACCACTATGTGGTAAACGGGGGATCTCCAAACACTGGTGCTGATCTAAAAGCTTTTAAACGTCTGGATGCTAACCAGTTCTTTGTAGCTGGCTGGGTTAGAGGTACGTGATGCTACGCTAACGGTGGAGGGAGGTACCTCATAATGGCAAAGATAAGACATCAATCTAGGGTTTATTTTGTATTAACATCTATTCTTTACTTAAAGGAGAATTACGGGCAATTTTTACGTTAATCTTGATCGCTATAGCTACGCGAGTACTTTCGATAGAAAAAACCCCGACCCGATTCAGTGCAGGTAACACGGAGAAGCTGCAGCTACAGCTACGTACTACAAGCGTCCACTGAGCTAAAACGGCAGTGGTCAGGGCAAGTTTTAGAGTGCCTTTGTGCCCCTTAACAGACACAAAATGCAATTAATATGTCTGTGCCACATGAACAGGGCCCTTACGTGTCAACAAGATGCGTTTTCAACTCAGACATTGTTTAAATTCACCTACCCTGGTCCCTGTCTCGATCCTGCTGGTAGCTAGCTTGCCCTGCTAGCTGCCGTCCGGTGAGTGTATTCAGACTGGCTTCTGTGATAATCATCCCAATAATAATCCGCGGAGCGGTGGTGGTGTGGCTATGTCCTCCAGAGGACAGGTCATGTCACGTCTTGAAGTTTATTCCCCCCTAAAAAAAACAGTAGTGTGGTAGTAGCTGGACGGCACTCACCGGACGGCAGCTAGCAGCTAACGGCTATCAGCTAGCAGGACAAGCTAGCTACCAGCAGGATCGAGACAGAGGGACCAGGGTAGGTGAATTTAAACAATGTCTGAGTTGAAAACGCATCTTGTTGACACGTAAGGGCCCTGTTCATGTGGCACAGACATATTAATTGCATTTTGTGTCTGTTAAGAGGCACAAAGGCTCAGTGGACGCTTGTAGTACGTAGCTGCAGCTTCTCCATGTTATCTGCACTGATTCGGGTTGAGGTTTTTTCTATCCAAAGTACTCGCATAGCATAGCGATCAAGACTAACGTAAAAATTGACCGTAATTCTCCTTTAAGTAAAGATTTATATAACACGTAGCCCATGTTTTTAGAGGACATGGTCGGTCGTGGCTACCCATACCGTTGTTCACTGGGTGTGCCAATGCAACTTCCTAGCTAATGGATGCCTGAACACATCCCAGCTCTTGGAAGTGCAGTCATTAATTATCTATCACACGTTAATCCATGCAGTAAATCACGGATTGTCTATGATCAGTAGTAACCACAGATAATTGTAACATCTAGCCATCTTCTTATCTGTGATTATATTCGCTGTGTAGCCTATGTTTAGATTTGACCGGTGGATATTACGACGCGATGGGCAGCAGCTAGCGAGCCGTCCAAAGCTAGCTGCAGCTAGCTCGTCAGCTAGCCAGGGTAGGAGCTCCGCAGACCCGCATTTATCTCGTTTTTGAAGCTAGTTTCCGTGCCATGTCATCTTTAATTTAACCGATATTTTTTGTATGTGTGTTAAGTTAAATGATCAATGGAACGGCTTTCTTTTTTGGATATGTAGCTAGGTCAGTGAATAACCGATGTTAGCTAGTTATGTGGGTCATCATCGGGTTGGACCTGTTAGCTGGTTAGCACGGCAGCTAGCTGGTTGAGGATCATTTTATTTATCACTCATTTCCATTTGAAACAGAAAGGCAATACATACACATGCTTGTGTTGGTGAGGATTACTCTGCACATTGTGAATGTGAGAACACGAACGAAAACGTACGAGTTTAGCTTGCCGTCCATCTACAGCATAGCTCTTCCGCCGTCTGTCATGGCGTTCATAATTCACGCGAGTGGAGCGTGACATCACGTGCAAAGGGTCAGAATCAGAAAGGGCTTTATTGCCAAGTACGTTGCACATACGAGGAATTTGTCATGGTGTTGTTGGAGCATGTCACACATACAAATATAAGAAGGATAAAAAGAATATAAACAATATTAAAGCTGCAAGCAGCGATGGACGGGCCCTCGCGCCTCTGCGCGCGTCGGGGTTACCGGCGGACACCGCTCCTTGCGACCGTGCGTTTGCGCGGCACTCAGACACTGCAAATCATCACCAATGAAAAGGGAACTCCCTGCTGAGTTCAACGATACCTCACACAAGACTCTACATCATACAGTTCATTAGTTGTGACAGGGGGCATGGCCAAAGCATAGGGGTCGGGGCAAACCTTAACCAATTAAAAATTGACTCTGCTGAGTTCATTGATACCTCACACAAGGGTCCACCTTAAACATTTAAAATGTTATGAAAGGGGCGTGGATTAAACATAGGGGGCAGGCCAAACCATCACCAATAAAGAAGAAAGTCTCTTCTGAGTTCACTGATATCTCACATAAGACTACCTTAAACGGGTCACCATTTATGAAAAGGGGCGTTACTTAAGCATAGGGGGCTGGCCAAACCATCACCAATGAATAAGGAAGTCTCTGCTGAGTTCAATGATACCTCACACAAGGGTCTACCTTAAACGGTTCAAATGTTATGAAAGGGGGCGTGGCTTAAGCATAGGGGGCTGGCCAAACCATCACCAATGAAGAAGCAACTCTCTGCTGAGTTCAATGATACCTCACATAAGACTCTACCATAAACGGGTCACCATGTATGAAAGGGGGTGTGGCTAAGCACAGAGGGGCGGGCCAAACAATCACCATTGAATAAGGAACTCTGCTGAGTTCAATGATACCTCACACAAGGGTATACCTTAAACGGTGTAAATGCTATGAAAGGGGGCGTGGCTTGAACATAGGGGGCGGGCCAAACCATCACCAATGAAGAAGGAACTCTCTGCTGAGTTCACTGATACCTCACACAATGGTCAACCTTAAATCGTTCAAATTTTATGAAAGGGGGCGTGGTTTAAGCATAGGGGGCGGGCCAAACCATCACCAATGAAGAAGCAACTCTCTGCTGAGTTCAATGACACCTCACACAAGACTCTACCTTAAATGGTACAAATGTTATGAAAGGGGGCGTGGCCTGAGTAAGTGGGCGTGGTTATATTATAGGGGCCGGCTCATTATCACATGTAGACCACACATTCTAAGTTTCATGTAAATCGGATGATGTTTGTCATATAAGGCGCATTTCCTGTTGCCAGTGGGGGGCGCTATGACCAAAAGTCAAATATGGCCTGTAGGTGTCCTCAGGCCTGGACCCTTGTCAATCTTGAGAATTTTCGGGCAGATACGACAACGTACACTCAAGTTACAACAATTTATTTGTTCATCGCTCAACACTCAAAATGGCCGCCACGCCACGCCCACACCATCAGACGAAAAGTTTTTCTTTTAATAACTTTTCATCTTTAAGGTGTTGGGATGATAGAGACCAAGTTCGTTAAAGTATAGCACCTTGACTTTTAGGCCTACTTCCTGTTGCCACTAGGGGGCGCTATGACTTTAAGTAAATATCGGCCTTTATTTGTCCTCAGGGTTGGACTCTTACGAATCCTGAAAAGTTTCGAGCCAATCGGACAATGTACACTCGAGTTACACCCACTTCCTGTTTCGGCGGCGAAACGCACAA